>NC_069374.1:67068636-67371666 GCF_021730395.1 Mercenaria mercenaria
TGGGATGTTAGTATAGGTGGATGGACCAGTGTCCGTCGCGTGGCGGCGGTATGTTAGTATAGGTGGATGGACCAGTGTCCGTCGTGTGGCGGTGGGATGTAAGTATAGGTGGATGGACCAGTGTCCGTCGTGTGGCGGTGGGATGTTAGTATAGGTGGATTGACCAGTGTCCGTCGTGTGGCAATGGGATGTTAGTATAGGTGGATGGACCAGTGTCCGTCGTGTACATTTTAACTGAAACTTATTCTAATGTGCAACTACTGGCACGAATTTCACAGAGCTATATTTAGAGACATCTCCTCATGAACTACTTGATGAATTTTCATCCAGTTTGGTTAAACATCTTAAATGCAGCTTAATGGCTTTTTTTATTATTTAAAACGTTTATATGTAATAAAATAAATAAATATAGTATAAATTTATAAATAATTGAAATCATTTGGCATGTAAATATATATTGACATATATTGACTTCACCAAGAAGTGGATTTAACACTATCAAGCTGCAAAAAACTGTTACATAAACAACCGTATACCTTAAACGTCAACCTGCTAAATTTAGAAGTCTAATATAAAGTTTTATACCCTTGGAATAGCGATTGTAGGATGATATACTGCCATCCTAGTAGCGCTACCCTACCATCATACCATTGCTATCCTTCCTTCCTAATGTCTTACCATCCTATAGTACTATAACATCTTATAATCTTACCATCGCCTTTCACATCGCCACCGTCTCTGTTATAATACTTAATGGCATCTAAATGACATTCAAGTCACTTTCTAGTCAATGTATAAGTGTTAAATAAGGATATACTGTTTTATTCATATTCTGCTATCGCTTATCGCAAAATTATAACAGCGTAGAAGATGGTAGATGGTAAGATAGTAGGGTGGCGATGGTACGACAACGGTATGATTGTAGGAGTAGGCTAGTAGGATGTCGACCATTGCTATTCTACCATCCTAGTATCACTTTTCTACTATCCTACCATTGCCTATCCTACCAGCGCGGTTAAATAATTAAGTGATGGGCGATGGTAGCATATGAACAAATTAGTGTATTTCTATTGTATATGTATATTTTTTGTTTGTTTAATATTTCATATGAATCTTGGACTCACGTACATACTGAATAAACATGAAATAACAATAAAACATTTAGTGTATTCTTCTTTTCACGAATCATATTTTTTTCCATGAAACTTAAAGAAACGTTCGTTGTGTGTTTCATTGATAAACCAAACGAAAAACATTATGAATTATTCAAACACTTTAAAAGGTTTCTCGAACTTAGCGACTGCGTCTTTGATGTCCCTGAAAAGTTTTCTTCAGAATCGATAGATATATAGCCGTGTATTTCAAGTGGAGATATAACATACATGTATAACATACGAGATAATGGCCACATAGTTAATGACGTAGCACTATTAATCTTCAATGTTCTATAGACATGATAGAAGAAATTTTTGTAACATATTCAAAAAGTATCAACGTAAATTTCGATTTTCATTTTTTTCCTTGTTTTAAAATTTCATGCCTCTTAGGGTTACATATAAAAGTCGGAGAGTCCGTCCTTGGTCCGTTCATCTGTACGAGATATTATTTTACTGTACAAAACTACTTGTACATATATTTCTGTCATTAGCGCTTTTGTCCTTTGATGGAACATCAAAAGGGTTTCTTGAAGACTAAAATTATAGTACCTATAAGAAGTATCGCTCATTTTCTTTTTAAGTAGTTCGTAAAAGCATTTGCCTGTGGTAAAATATTGCAGTTTCTGATGAAAATTCAAGGGAGCACTTCAATTTTTTTTTTTAAATAACCTCCCTTAAATATATATAAAAAGAGTTTGAAACGAATCAAATAAATATTCTTTTTTTTTAATATGATATTCTACAAAAAATAACTATCTCGTATCTCGAATCTATTCTATTTTACCATATTTAATATAGGTGTATGGAAATTTTGTTCTGGATTTTTCAACATCAATACGTTTTTACTCTCGTAAATATTAAGAGAACGAAACTGTTGATTTCAGCGGAAAATTGGATTATTATAAAAATCAAAGACCGCAAAAAAAGGCTTTTAACATGAAAGCACGCTTTTCTCTGGCGTGTCATTAAATTAGCAACTGGCTTGATATTTCTTACTTAGTGTTTTTAGATGTTTAGTCATATATCCATCTAAAACTAATCAACCATTTTTAAAGCGGAAAATAAGATAACAGAACTACATGTATAGTAACTATAGTTTTATCTCACAGAACTTATCTTCTTTGCATTTTAAAGTATTGCTTCAAGTATCTTGAAATAGTTGACGTTTTCATCAATTAGCACATTTTTTTAACACAGTTTCTTAAACTATTGAATCTTTACTTTTTCTTTCACGTACCTATTAGATCAGCGGTAGAATTAAGAGACCATGAGATAATTCCTGTTGATGTGAATATCCTCCATGTCAAAATATAAAAATAGCCGCATCTGATTCACCTTGCGAAGTTGTCAGATACTTGCGGAGAACAGATCAGTAGCTGAAGTTATGAAACTGATATCTTGCTGGAAACATGCTTTGATCTCATTCATTCCGTAAGCATTTTTGTGGCTGTTTTTTTCCCCCCGTTTACCTGACTAAAAACAATAAAGTTAAAAAAAACAGTAGCCATGTAGGAACGTCCGTCCGTCCCTCCGTCCGGAACCATATCTAGGAAGGGGTTAAAATACTTTCATAAAACATCATACACATGTTCCACACTGTATGGAATTGCGGCCCGTCAAGTTTCAGTCAGACTGCTGCCCAAGTAACACCAGAGTTATAGCCCTTAGTTGTTTCTAGTGTTAACTATAATAAAAAAAAATATATATAATATAGGGTACTATCATAGGGTACTATAAATATGGTTATTCCTGCTTTATAACTTGTGACATATTTGATCTAGAACTATGAAACTTAAAATGAATTCAGATCACTTTAAAGTTTGTGGTGCACACACAATTTCGTCAAGATCTCTTGAGTAACTTCAGAATTATTGCGCTTTTGTTGTTTAAAAATCCATATATTTGTACATAACAAACAAACCAATCTGAACAAATTCATTAAACTTCTTTCATTTTTTCCATGAACATTTATTATCAACATGTGAAGTTGTGTGACGCCACCGGTCATCCCGCCGCCCTGGTTACACACCTCCCCTTCCCCCACCAAACAAAAACTCCCTTTTCTAAACGCCACCACGATCATGCACGACCCCTCCCCCACCCCACCCAACACACACAAACACACACACACGCGCACGCGCGCGCGCGCACACGCACACGCACACGCACACGCACACGCACACGCACGCATACACACACATACACACACACACACAGACACACACACTACCCTCAACACCGAAACATTCTTTCATTTATATTTGCCATCAAAATTTATTATAACATGTGAAGTTTTGTACCCCACCCACTCCCTCCCTTTTCATTTTTTAAATCTTTAACTCATTAGGCAGGGGTTGCCAATTCATCGAATTTGCTTGTTATTCAAGTTTCAAATCTACAGAAAAATTGATATAAATTTCCCATTTTTACATTTTTATACCTAAAGTAATTTAGAAACACGCTGAATAAATGTTTCTTCTATACATCATTTATAATCAATTTACTGATTAAAATTAAAAGTTTAAACGAACAAGTTCTCGCGAATTCTGCTTAGTAGTAGGGGGTAGGTCAGGCTAGGCTAGTATAGGGGTAAGGGATAGGGGCAGGTATTGGTAGGGTAGGGTATGGATAGGGTAGGCCACGGTAGGCAGTAGGAGGTTAGGTAGGCTAGGCTAAGCTAGGCTACGGGTAAGGGATGGGTATGGGTAGGGGTTGGGTAGGGGTAGAGAAGGTTTTAGACTGGCATCAGTCGTTAGAGTCATTAAATGTAAAGCACTTGGCCATAAAAATCCTCTCTGATACCACTTTTGATAAAATTTACAATATCTCTAGCCTCTGAGATAAGCCACAGTAAAAGGGAGCCACAGAAAAGTTGATATATATTTAAAAAAAAATTAAATAAAATGGGAAATGTTTAATCTCAACAGACTGTGTAAATCTAAGAAGGTTTGTGTAGGGTAGGCTAGGCTAGACAGGGTAGTAAGGATAGAGGATATGGAGCAGGGTGGGGTGGGGTAAGATAGGGTATGGTATGGGGTATGGTAAGCTAAGTTTGGGTAGGGGTAGGGGGTAAACTAGGCTAGGGTTAGGGATAGGGGTAGGGCAAGAGAAGGGAAGGGTAGGCTAGGGTCATGGGGGTAGGTGTAGGTATGTGTAGGTAGGGTAGGGGTAGATAAGCTAGGGTAGGCAGTAGGGGGTTATGCATGCTAGCCTAGGCTAGGGGTAAGAGATAGGGTTTGGGTAAGCTATGCGAGGCTAGGCCAAGCCAGGCCAGGCTATTGTTGTAGGGTAGGTATGGGTAGGATTTGGGTATGGTAGAGTATGATGGTCACAATAGCCTAAACAGTTTTCCCTATATATTCTATATAAAACTTACCTTTTTCAAAGATGTACCAAACATAGCTAGACCCATTTCAGAGAACAAATCCTTACCTCATTTTAAAGAGTTATGATAAAACTGATATAAAATGAAGAGAAAAGTAGGGGTCATGTATCTTCTAAGAGAGATTTCTCTGGTCACATTTGCTTACTGTAAATTGACATCAAAATCACACTGCTGTGACCTGGAAGTACTACTCATACTAAAATTGAGCTTGACTTCACCATATACAAACTGCTCTCCCATTTTTCCTACCAAAATGTCAAAAATACATCCACAATGAAATTTAAACAGAAACTAGCCTCAATTTAGACCTCTGTTGCCATGCCAAGTGAAAAATTAGTGTTCAAATACCTGGCAGCCATTACGCGACTAGACCAGATGGCTCCCACGCTGGTTCCTTTAGTATAGTTAGGCCTGATAGGGGATAGTGCAAAGTAGAGAGTAGATAGGCTAGGCTAGGCTAGGCTAGGCTAGGGATAGGATAGGGATATATATGAGTAGAGGTAGGCTAGGCTAGACTAGGGTAGGCTTGACAATGCTATGTTAGGGCAGTAGGGGTTAGGGGGTAGGGGGTTAGGGGATGGGGTTGGGTAGGGTAGGGTGGTGGGTTATGGTTAGGGTTAGGGTTTGGCTGGTGGGTAGGGTAGAGTGGTGGGTAGGGGTTATGATAGGGTAGGGGTAAGATGGGGTAGAGTTTGGGTAGGGTAGGGCAGGGCAGCGTAGGCGGTAGGGTATGGTACGGTTGGGACAGGACAGTTGGGATAGGGGCTGAGGGTAAAGTATGGTAGATACTCTGCAAAATAAATGAGTGACCTGATGAATATTAGCAGAAAATCACAAAAAATATATAAATTTTTTGTCCAATTTTAGTTTTTTTTTTTTCAAAGTGCAAAACTACTGATATATTTCATTTTGGTACTACAGCAGGAAGATATATGTCGTAGCTACAAAGTGACACCCAAAACATGGTTTTATGTTACCATATATGAAAACAGGACTTAAAAAATGCATGCACGGTAAAGAAAATACCCGAAAATGGCCTATGTTGATTGATTTTTCATAACACATAAATGACACTTAATACAATAGCTACACATCATATCAACATTTTAAAATTATAGGTCAAAGCTGAAAGAATAACCTCTAGAGGTCACACGAGGTGAAATATGCAGGTCAACTACAGCTAAAACTGAAAATTCAGGATCATTTAAACAAAATTTAACAGATCTGCACCCTGGTTCGAGCCTCTGTGCCATCACATATACCCTTACTACACACGGTCCGGCTGGTATGGACTCTAGCTAATGTTTAAAACCATATTTGGGTATACTGGGTGTCATTTGTGATCAGGACATGGAATATAAGGAGGACTGTTGTAGTCAAAACGACATTATTTTGATCATTTTTTTTTAAAGGGATTCGATCCGGTTGGATCTCCTATGACCAGAACATATACCAATGTGATTTTTTAAGAGGTACGTATGGACTATGGCTACCTGATGAGACCAAGTTCAAGTAATTGTCCTAACTGTAGGGCTATGGCAGGTCATATAAGGTCACCGGGTAGTGTTCAAGCTTAGCATTTTGACCATGTCTGAAAGGCTTTACACCGGGTTCGAACCCCAATGACCAAGATATATACAAATATCATACATGGTTGTATAGGTATGGGTCGTGAATAAAGAATGAGATCTAGTCTAGGAGCCTAGGATAGCTAGAGGGGTCTAGACAGATTCTACAAGGTCACCGGGTAGTGTTCGAACTTAGGAAAAATGACTATTTTGACCATGTCTGGTTTTCGTTGTTCGAGCCTCTATGACCCAAATGTCTACCCGTATTATATATGGTTGTATATGTATAAATCCTAGCTATCGATAGAGACCATGTTCGAGTACTTTGTTTAGCCCTAGGGATAACGGTGGGACATAGAAGGACACCATTTGGTTTTCTAACTTCTTATTTTGACAATATTTAAGAGATTTTCGACCGGGTTCGAGCCCCTATGCTACAGTAATATATCTATCTTATACATGGTCATATAGGTGCGAGTCCTGGGTATTGAATGAGGCCACATTAAAATACCTTGGGTAGTCCTAGACGTCGGGGCAAGTCATATACGGATAACAGGTAGGGTTCTAAACGGCTTTTCTGACCATGTCTGGGAGGTTTTGCACCCGACTGGATCCCTTTTTGACCAAATCTTGTAACACTTTTATATACATGGTCGTCTTGATTAAAGTCCTGGCTATAGATTAAGACCATGTTCGAACACCTGGGTGAGCCATAGGTGTCAGGGGAGGAAATACATAGAGGTACGGTATTTTAATTTTAAGTGAATTTCAATCGATATTGACACTATGTTAGATTTTGTCCCATGTTCGAGTCTCTACACCCCAGGTACCTACCTATATCATACATGGATATGCTGGTAGATGTCTTACCTTTACTTTAAGTCGGGGAGCCGTGAGAATTACTCTAATGGTGTTGTTGGACTCGATGAAGATAGTACTTAAATCCCTAGGGCTGCTGTTATGGAACAGAATTAGGACAAAAACTGCATTGTGCTTTCGTATATCCAATCTTGCGATTTACATATATCCATTCGTTATTCTTCCTTCGGACATCCCATTTTACATTGTTACATGGCCATTTGTGCATCCTATGTTTACGTGTTCCTTTATGACATTAATACATGCTTAATTGTTTCATTTTGATATCATGGTTACTTCTTCATAAGTCTATGATATTATCTTGCTTTCGGTCATGCTGCAATGTGACATGCATCACTCGATGTATTAGCTAGTGGTTTATCTAGACCCACCTTCCCCATGTATTTATGTTGTCTATATTCTGATGATATGGGCAGAAGTTGCTCCTGGACAGGTTGAAAGTGCTTACCTGTAAGCATGAACAGCTAACAAAGATTTAAACAAACACAATCTCACTTGTCACAATGCAGAATGCATCATAGCACTAAGCATAATGAGATTGCCATAATGTACATTTCTCACTATGATACTAGATGGCGCTTTTATATTCGTGCTCAGAAGCTTCCGCTAAGTCACGGCAAAAATACGACACTGCGCATTTTGGCTATGTGTCCGGTGACCAGACCTAAACTATTTGATTTGTCTAAGCGTCCGGTAATCAAGTTCGAAAAGGCCTGTGTATCATCAGACATGTGCGCATCTTATTTACTACATTAAATCAATTGAGATACAATTCATTTTAAGCTCGACTATTCAAAGAATAGTCTAGCTATTCTACTCGCCCTGGGGTCGGCGTCGGCCTCACACTTTGGTTAAAGTTTTGCATGCAAGTACATCAGGCTATTATTCAAAGGCATATATCTTTGAAACTTAGTTTTCCTTTTTTAGGTCAATTACCAACCTCACTAGGTCAAGTCCTATAACTCTGACATGTATTTTGGTCAAATTAAGCCTCTTTTTGAACTTAGAAAATCCTGGTTAAAGTCTTACATGCAAGTTACTCCAAAACTAATGCAGATATTAAATTGAAACTTCGCTTGTGTCTTCTGGGTTATAAAACTAGGTGACAGCATCAATTCCCATAATTCTGATATGCATTTTGGCCAAATATTGCCACCTTTTGGACTTAGAAAATCCTGGTTAAAGTCTGGCGGGCAATAGTTACTATCTCCAGAACTAATGCAGATATTTAACTGAAACTTCACATGTGTCTTCGGGGTTATAAATCTAGGTGATAGCATAAAGTCCCATAACTCTGAATGTATTTTGGCCAAATTATTCCCCTTTTAAGACTTAGAAAATCCTGGTTAAAGTTTTACTTGCAAGTACATATAGCTAGTACTTTAAGGCATATAGCTTTGAAACGTTTTTTTTCTTTTTGCAGGTCAATGACCTACCTCACCAGGTCAAGTCCCATAACTCTTACACGCATTTTGGCTAAATTATGCCCCCTTTTAGATTTAGAAAATCCTGGTTAAAGTTTTGCGTGCAAGTTACTATTTCCAAAACTAATGCAGATATTGAATTGAAACTTCACATTTGTCTTTGGAGTTATAAAACTAGGTGATAGCATTAAGTCCCATAACTCTGCCATGTATTTTAGCCGAATTATGCCCCTTTTTAGACTTAGAAAATCCTGGTTAAAGCTTTGCTTACAAGTTACTACCTCCAAACCTTAAATGCAGATACTGGATTGAAACTCTATAGATATTTTAACATTTAAGGTAATATTCCTGCTTCTGGGACAAAAATCTGAATAGTCGGGCATTGGCTGTTTTACGGACACCTCTTGTTAAAAGCGGCATTTAAAAGCAACTTTTCTGACAGGCAGCTACGTCTACTATCCATTGAAAATCTCCATTTCAATTGTTAATTATGTAATATAAGAGTGTTGAACTTAAAGAGTTTCGGTGCTGCGGGTGATACCGCGTTGGCCGAGTAAAATTTTAGTCGTAAGTTATAAAGACTTATACAGATATAGCGCCACATTACATCTCAAATTAAGGCTTACAAATATTATTAGTTACCCATATCCCGTATCCTGTCACCATGAAGCGGTGTAACGATTTTATCTTGCCGACTACCCTTTACATCCTCGCTGATTGACACAATTTTTATATTAATGAAGCTACTTACCGTCCCAGTGCAGACTGGAATCCTGAAATCGGTTCTGGTTTTCATGCTTTGATTAAAGTTGATTAACACCAGCCACAAAATGCAAAATTAATTGTATTTTGATAGAATCACAAAACACAGAAGCTCATTTATACAGGTTATGAACTGGTTTTGAAAAACTTTTACGTCCCATCCTTTCGAAAAATCATCAGATTACACGACGTCAGAAACGTCTTAAAACTTCGGCTTTAGTCCCGTTTCCTGTTAATTCCTTTATCTTGCAGGTAGATTAATGATCCTACATCAAAGTGCTGTCTTACAGATGTGTTAATTCCTTTGCTTTTCGGTGATTTAACTAGAACGACATTTCAAACATGTCAATCGCGTCCGTGCCGTACAGAGTTACTGTTCTTTTATATAATTTCCACTAGACAAATGACAGCGGCAAGAAAACACTAAAATTTTTTATCTCGGAAATGATATCGATAGCTTGGGCTTATAATCTGACTTGTTTTAATTACCCTAGCGATGCGGCAGCCATTTTTAAAATCAAAATTCATATCTGTAATGTACTAGCAGGATATGGAATATATCCTGTCTCCACGTGACGTCTGTTGACCAATAGAAACGCAAGAATCTTGTAGGAGGCGAGGTAAATGCTCGTCTGCGTATGTTGGGAGACAATTAATTCAGCTGGCATAGTTTTGTTGTGTAGGCTATTTAAAGCGCGCTATAAATATCTGCTAACTACACAATAGTAAAAGTAGAGTTTCGAAAACAATGCTTATTTCATTCGGATTCAGATAAGAATATAATCTTGTTGTTTGTCCGGTTACCGGACGCGTAATCTTAACACTCTCGGTACAGTTCGTGTGTTTCCGTATTTTAGTACAAGGGGATTATCTCCACTTGAACAAGAATTTTGTAGCAGGGTACACTTAGATGCGAAAATTTTGGGCACGGACGGTCTTACATGTAGCGAGTCGCAATATTGCGCTTCCCCTATGAGCAAAATTAGGGTGGCCATTTTATAAATTGCGTGCATATTTTGTGCTTTTAATCAATGGCAAAATCAGGATTCTCATACAAGAATAAAGAAAGTTATCAAAACGAAAGGTTTACACCATCCATGAAAAATAGCATGCACAAATCATCAATTTTGCACCTTTTGAACAGCCTACAATGATCCCGCTGCAAGAACAATGTCCAGTTTTATTGCATTTCTCAATTTATTAGTCCTTACTGAACGTCAGGACATAAACGGAATGGGGGCCTATCCAGCTCGTTTTTTTTCCACAAAATAACGAAAATGTTCCTGAGTATCAATCAACAAGCACAGAACCCTTCCGTGATTTGAATTTTTCCGCGAAAAGGTGTCTCATTGATCATACAAAGCTACCAGCAGTTAGTTTTCCAACTGACATCAGAGTTTTACATGTATCGTCTGTATAAATTTTCTAAAGAATTAATAATCATTATCTCTCACCTTAATTTACAGGCATCCAAAATCACGATGTTCTGTTTATAACAAATATTGACGGGGGCCAAAATTCGAAAGTGTACCCTGCTACCTTAAGATTTTTCAGTTAATGAACAAAAGAGGGTTTACTTGTTCTGAACTTTTATATGTCTTTCGCAAATTCAACCAAATAAAAATGTTTTTAATAGCATGAAAAGAAGTCTGTATGAGAGACTCTAAACTTACCCACCCCTAATGCACAAATTTAGCCAAAATTTACAAATCGTCGCTACGAGACAAAGAACGTACAATACATCCGTTTTTACCATTTTCTGACATGATTTAACGTATTTTGTCATTAGGAATGACGCAACATAACCCGCAGTTAAATTTATATGTAAGCATTAAAACTCCTTGCATTCAAACATTTAAGGAACCACTTGTGTTCTTTTCATCAATTAGCACCATTGACGCTCCAAAGAAGGCATAATGCAAGTAAACACTAGTGAATAAGATGAATGATGAATGTAGTTTGTCAGATTATAGCATGACCGAAAGCAATACTTTGAACGTACAGCCAACACATAATTTTTTTTTTATTTTAATGCATATTTCTATGAAGATAAAGAATAATGCTCTTGCAAATGTCATAATCGTAATTATACTACATCAAAGGACAACCAGTAATATAATCTGATTAAGTATGTGATCAGAATGCAACATCTCATAAACTGAAAACAGCAGCAAAGTAATGTATGGCAACCAATAAAACCTATATGAAGTTCCTTTAGAAGCATGCAACGTATTGACTGAGTCTGTTCAGAAGAGGAACAGATTTGCGAAATACTACTCACGCCCCCTAACATATGGCTTAAACGTTGTTCCATTGATTATTAATGAAAATATCGTATGGACTCAAAGATCCTAAACAACCAGGAAATGAGAATACTGAGTCCATGTACAAGGAGACTTATTGCAGTCGTGATACGGCACTTAAAACAGTTGTTGTGATAGTTAATATATACATTTGCAGATCCTTGGGGAGCACAGGACTGTAAATGATAAGCTCAGTCATTGTTGCAATTGTTGATCGCTGCAATTGTTGATCGCTACAATTGTTGATCGCTACTATTGTTGATTGCTGCAATTGTTGATCGCTGCAATTGTTGATCGCTACAATTGTTAATCCCTGCAATTGCTGATTGCTGCAATTGTTGATCGCTGCAATTGTTGATCGCTGCAATTGTTGATCGCTGCTGCAATTGTTGATCGCTACAATTGTTGATAGCTGCAATTGTTGATCGCTGCTGCAATTGTTGATCGCTACAATTGGATCGCTGCAATTGATGGTCTGTATTTTTGCTATTTGATTCTTTCGCCCCTAACAAAACGACAGAAGAACATTTTCACTTTCAGGCACCCTTTTAAAATGACAGAACTAAAAATGTAGTCATGTTTTTCTCAACAAATATAAATAATAAGCCAACACTGTATTTAATGACAACTCCATTGATTTTGTAGATCATCAACAACAGTTAGGCTTAACACTATCTACAGATTTAAAATGGCACGAACACATTGAAAATATAAGCTTATCAGCCTCTAAAGTGCTAAGTAGAATGCGGGCATTGGAATTTAAACTAAAACGATCAACATTAAATAAAATCTAAATCTCTTACATGCGCCCCATATTAGAGTACGCTTCGGTTGTGTGGGACGGGTGCACATTATACGAAAAACAATCTTTAGAACAGTTACAGTATGAAGCCGCTCGTGTAGTAACGGGTTCAACGCGGTCTTTCAATCAACTCTCTGATCAAAGAAGTAGGTTGGGTTTCTCTTTCAGACAAGCGAAACATTCAGAAGTTGGTCACGGTCTATAAAGCAAAAAATGGACTTCTTCCACAATACTGAAAATATCTTCCCTTCATTAATATAAGAAACGACAAATTATCTACTAAGGAATAGCAACAATTATACAACAGTCAATCGACGTACAGACATACAATAAATCATTTATACCTTCTGCTACCGAATTATGGAATATACTTGATATTGCTTTTCGCGATTCAAATTCGTTAAATATAGTTAAATCAAAAATGAAAGAAGAGATGATTACCATCAAGTGATAATTTATTTTACTCTATTTAGTTTATACAGTTGGTGGTTCTTGTGCTCTGCCCTCTGCACAACCTCTTATTGTTTTCATTACTTCGTGTTTCATTAGTTTCCCTTTAACAGTTTAAACGTTATAGTCCGGCGGACAAAAAAAAATAATGAACAAAAATCAAAAAAGATTTTTTTCTGATCATTGTGAAATTTCTTTGCATTGCCTTCAGCTTTTTAAGAAATAGATAAATAAGTACAAAAAGGGAGACAGGTAAAACATTTTTATGATACAGCTATGTCTGTCTTGCTCTGCACTCCGTCTCATTGTCATTTATAATTCTTTCATGTTTAGTTTAGTTTATACTAATTTGTTTAAGCTCGATTGTGATGAAAGCTTCAAGCTTATTGGAACCACTCTCAAGTCCGCTTCCTGGAAAAACCAGTACTGGTGTCATATGAAAAGTCATGGTCGTGACCCCAGTGGGGCTCGAACCCACGACCCCCGGATTGAGCGGCCGACACCTTATCCACTAGACCACCGCTCCCCTTTCATATTTGATTTTATTGCCTTCAGCTATTTTAAGGTAATCATGTGGACAAAAGGAAATTAATTACAAAAACAGATAAGGAAACAAATATTCAAGTAAGAGTTATGGTTCTTTCGCTCTGCCTTGTCCCAAACGTTCAACAAGAACAGCCATATTTAAAAATAGAGCCACACTTACATCACATTTCATGGAAATATGAATAATTCATACTATGTTAATCTCGTTAATCATAACAAAAAGTCAATAAAATATTGTGTTGTGTACATTTCGATTTTTGTAACTTTTTTATCTCCACAGAAATGGGTGTTCCCATCCTCGTAAACCGAGGTGCAAAAGAAAAGCAACAATAGGGAAAATGTTTGTATTTTATTAATGAACGCGTCAGTTCATGTTATGTCAAGATATATATCTCTAAATCTAAAATAAAACCCCACCTAAATGGATATAGAGGTGTTTTCTTTCAAGAAATACAATAAATGTCTATTTATACAATCAAAGGAAACTGAAATGGGATGTTTTATCGTATCACATCTTGCTATGTTAGCCGCTATAGGTCACGACTATACGTGGAAGTTGTAAATCATATGACATATTGTCCAGTTATAATTACGACTTACAGACTATAGTTATTTTATCTTATCCGTAGAAGTAATTTTGAAAACGAAAAATGAACAATGTCATTTTATAGCGATTTATTTGGAGGTATAACTCTAACATGTATTCTTTAGTTTGATGTTTTATTCATTGCTGGAGTAGAGGCAGAGGAAGATAGATTATTCTATTATTCTTTTCTGTCACAGGCAGGATGGTTTTTAGCAGTAACGTATGTTCAAGGTCATTGTGATTCTAATCAATAAAGTCAATCAAAATTTACAGCCAAAGTAGGTCAAAGTACACGCGCAACGAGACATACTAGTAGACGTTTAATGAGAGGTATTAACAATTAAGGCATCCGTTATAACGGCTCTTGTAGCAGGAGAAGCCGAGATTATAGTACCATCGCTTTATTACCACACACCAGTGCCGCGTTGGTGTCCCCCTTTGATATTACCGCTGAAGTTGACATCAGTGGTCAAGGCAGCCATTTGCTTCTTAGGATACTGATTTTACCAAGACCGATGCAGAGTCACCACAAGTTTGATATTGCCCATCCTCTTTAGTATAGCCTACAACATCAGTCAGGACACCGACAGCTATACTCCCGTATTAATGACCTTCTTTTCTTGGTGCCGTGGTGGCCATGCATTTTCTTTTTTGAATGTGTTTTGAAATTAAGAACAGAATTAACGAGCACTTCATTACAGAAATACTCAAGACACTACTGTGTAAAGTGTCTACAGGTTTCTCTGTGATTCATACTTTTAAGTGTAGACTGAGAAGTTAGAACTTTCCTGATAAAATTTACCACAGTATCCACAAGCCACCACAAGACTATATATTAAGAAAAGAACCCCTCGATATAAAAACACCAGAAATGCAACGCATTCACACGATCACCCGCCATATGAAAACTAAACAAAAATCAGAAAACAACAGTGCGTCGTACTTTGGTGGTGTAGTTATCTAAAGGCAACTAAAATATACCCGCTTACTGGTCGTTGCCACCGCATTAACTGACATAAAATTAACAGGTGGAATCCGAGCATCACTTGGGGCGCTGAATTCTTCATGTGAGGAAGCTATCCAGCAGACTTACGGTGTAGATCGGTTGTTCTACCTAGGTGCCCACCCGTAATGAATAATGCACGTAGGGGCACCTGGGGTCTTCCTCCACCATCAAAGCTGGAAAATCGCTATATGACCTAAAATTGTGTCGGAAAACGAAGCCACTACATGACGTCACAAGTTCATGTAGATTTAGGCCCCGGAGTTAATTAACTATATTCCTCATTGCAGACCTGAAGCGGTCTTCTGCGCATGTCAGGAAGTGATTATTAATTTGGAGTGCACGGCAAAATACGCAAATTATTGCATGCTCGCAAGCATTTAGTGTAAAATATGTATAATATACTGACTAAAGGTTAGGATTATGATGACCATGGTCATTCAAATCGCTTGAATCTGGTAATACCAGAGTCTGTAATTTATCACAGGTGCTCTAGGTCTTTTGTTAGTCACAGCCGTTAATTAAGCTGTTATCCGGCAATATGGTAAGGTCCGTATTATAAGTGATAAAGTACAATGTTGTGATAGTGTAACCATGTATTTTGTCATAGTAGAATTGTCATTTACAACACAATTAACATTTGATATCAGAAAACTCATACCGTATCGCTAGACATAGCTGATTGGCCATGATAAAAATGATTATTGCATGTTAAAAGAAAAAAAGTGGAATTCACTGGCTGGACGTATATAGTTTAGTAATGTTTGAATTATCAAAGAGCAATATCTCATTAAAAAATCATCCGACCGGAACATGAAGATAATATGCGCACCATCTCTTGAGAGTGAATAACCATATGACTTTTTGCTGAATTCCAGCCAAATACTCCTGACTAATGTTGAGTAATCAAAAGGCAATAATTCTATGAAAATCGTCCAACTGGAACACGATCTTCTCTTAATAGTGAAGCTCCCTATGAAGTTTCGCTAAATTCCAACTGGTGGTTGCTGAGAAATACTCCAGGCAACATGGCGGGACGAAAGGATGGATGCAGGACGGACGGACGTTCGGACGGACGGACGAAGCGGCGACTATATGCTTCCCCTTCGGGGAGCATAAAAATAACGAAACATAGAATATAAATATCAAACAGACAAGTAGATTAAGGACACATTGAAAAACAATATAATCATCAGACAACATGAGCTACAAAGCTCTTGTGCGTCAAACAATAGGTATCCAGTACTAGATACTCACCTGGGCTTGATTTATTGTTTGTTTAATAAGCTAATTTATAGTCGCCTACAGTAACTCGTATGTGTGACTCCTTCAGAAGACTGTAAGTAATGTTGCGAGGATAATGCAAGATACAGAAAACGCTCCAATTCCAGAAGTTTTCCTGGTTCTATAGCGTGCCAGATGTAAAGCATCCATATACGGCATTCTGATCCCAATGTTCCTAATTCGTAGTTGGAGGAGAGGGGGCTCGAATTCACGACCCCTGGTTTCGTAGTCAGACAGTGTTACCACTGGACCACTGCGTCCGCTCTGCTTGTTTAATCTCCTAGTACGGCCCTTAAAATACTGACTGCCAAGCAAGACAGCTACCCGTACCATTTTTGATGTCTTTGGTAAGACGCTGCCTGAGACTGAACCCAGCACTCAAAGCGGAAACTCTACTATTGAACTATCGAGACGGTACCAAATAAGAATAACGAAACAAAGAAAACAAATCACAACGTTTACAGTAAGAACAAAATACCGAATATGAATGTCAAACATAAATTAAGAACAACGAAATAAACCATAACCACAACAAAATATATGAAAACAAACAATAACAAACAATCAGTAGCATAAATATAATTTAGCAACGTTTGATATGATATTGACTTTTTACAGGGAGATGGTCAAATATCAAACTATATTTAACATTTCCCCCAAAATATAACAGCCTTAAAACGAAATGTTCTTGTTTCTAAATTCTAGGTATGTGCACTTGTGTGGCTTCTTAAATGGGTTGAGGTTTTAAACGTTTAGCAAGAAAATGCTGGAGAAAAATATTTCAGATGTAAAAACTCTTGTTTAAATTTCAAACTTTTAACGAAGAAAATATAAAAATTCTTTATAGAATCAAATTGTAATGATTGAAGGGGAACAACTCGAAAATCTTGACAGTGCCTTATGTTGAGCTTAAATTATTTGGAGTATATTTTTTTCACTTGTAAGATCCGTAGTTTAAAACGCAACAAATCAATAGATTCTTTTAAAACTATCCTAAACACAGATAAAGTACTCACTAACGTTATTTATATATACATGCCGTAAGACATTTCATTGTAACCCTTGTATTGCTATACTATACTGTTTTGCTGATATCTATCTCATATAAAAATGTCTATATTTATATCCTTACTATACCTGGTATTTTGGGAACCTAATTCTATTCATTACGTAAAGTACCATTAGATATACTTTGTATCTGGGAACGATCATAGATCGTCAACAAAAGAATGTTCCCACAAACCAGTTCGTAGTAGATATACATTACTTTGCTGCTGATTTCAATTCATGAGATGTTGCATTCTGATCACATACTTGATCAGGTTATATCACTGGCTGTCCTATGATTTAGTATGATTATGGCAAGTGGAAAAGGCAGGTCGGTTTTTCATCATCTAATATGTACATGAAAAACCTTTATATGTCAGATGCACATTCAAAGTATGCTGTGAGCATAACTAACGGTCCTAATACCCGGGTGACATTGTGAATATGTAAAACCACTTATCATAAACTCTTAGATCACTGCCAATGCTCACAGCATATTGTTAAGTGTGCGCTGGACATTAAACAGAATTGTCTTCTTATACATATTGTCTCCTTTTATTATGATGTATATTGTGTATTGCCGGGTGACGAGAAGTTAAGGTCGTTTACATCACTTGCCCCTCACCGATGTGGGGTCGAGCATCACTCGGGGCGTTGAATTCTTCATGTGACGAAGTTATCCATTTGGCTTACGGAAGGTCGGTGGTTCTACCCAGATGCCCTGTCGTAATGAAATAATGCACGTAGGGGAATCTGAGGTCCTCCACCATTAAAACAGCATGCCTCCAGATCGTTCGACAATAATAAAAAAATATATTTTTAGATATCTTGAAATAAATGCAGTATTTCTTAAGAAGGCTTTAAATATCTTAATTACTGAAAAACTTTGTGTTACGGAAACACATGAGAATTTGCTGTTTTTACTACTTTTTACGATGAAAATCGAAAAGCGTTTGTCACACTTTTACTCCAGGTTAACTGTCTCGATTATAAATATCTATAGTTTGAAGTCATTATTCACTACTTCAGCTATATAGCGCTATTGGCTACGACGACGGGAACATGTCTTTATTGCCGCGGCGGTCCGGGGTTCGATTCCCGACGCGGTCATATTTTTTCTTGATTTGGAACTTTTAAAATATTTTAGAAACAAAAATTCATATTCTAATGTTCATAATATGACCAAACTTCAATTTGAAAGAAAGATTATTTTTAGCCGTGCTGGCATGGAGGCATGCTGCTTTAAAGCTGGAAAGTCGCCATGTGACATTTAATTGTGTCGATGCAACAAAAACAAAATAACCATCAAACTACTTGTATTAATGCACTAAAGTCCTGATACAGAATAACTTGAAACTTGCAGCTAGTCCATACATCTTCTCAAAGATGTGGTATATCTTTGCTTACTTATATAACATGATAACGAGACCTATGTTATGTAATCAAGTCTGCTCCCCATAAATTGATAACATATCATTTGAATGCACACTATACTTAACACAATACTCTTAAAACAAACACAAACTAAAATCAAATCACGAGTTTGAAGTGTTTATTGCTTTTGTTGTGTTATTTGATATACATGTATAGAATCATTCCATTTCACTAAGTAAGAAACCAGAAAATACAGTAAAACAGTTTCCGTGAATTTCGCCGGGTTGAAACGTTTGGATCCATACTTCAGACCCTTGATCAAGTTCCACGACCCATTGACTTCCGGCTGTCTGGAAAGTTTTTGTACCGACCGCATCAGGGTATGCGTGATTAATCACCACACCGTCTTTGACGAACGCCAAATACTGGGCCTTGTCAGGTGAAGACATTGCCGACAAATGAAAGGCATATAGACCCTTGAAAGGGGCTATAAATACGCCTGTGTGATTATGAAATGCCCCTCCCGTGTTTGTGATCGCTCTGTCGAACAGAATCGTGTGATGGTCGCCAAGGTTCACCAGATCTGGAACACTGACACACGCCATGAAGCCAACGGGAGATCCAGCTATGTTATGAAAATATTCACATACTGGTGTCATTCAATTTTGGACAAGACACCTACAAAAGCATTACATATAACTAAGCCATTTTTTGGTTTATAGCAGCATCCAGTAAAATGGATCCGGAAATGTAAAGGCCGTCTTTACATTTGATTAACTTAGCTTTTCAGATCGCCATGCAAGTTACTACAGTTATTTCTAATGCACGCATGTAGAACTAAAAAAAGTCTGTTTCCAAACAAAAAATGCTCGGGTACTTGTGGCGTTTTAAACATCTCTTCTTTCATTTTTGATTTAACTATATTTAACGAATTTGAATCGCGAAAAGCAATATCAAGTATATTCCATAATTCGGTAGCAGAAGGTATAAATGATTTATTGTATGTCTGTACGTCGATTGACTGTTGTATAATTGTTGCTATTCCTTAGTAGATAATTTGTCGTTTCTTATATTAATGAAGGGAAGATATTTTCTAAGTATTGTAGAAGAAGTCCATTTTTTGCTTTATAGACCGTGACCAACTTCTGAATGTTTCGCCTGTCTGAAAGAGAAACCCAACCTACTTCTTTAATCAGAGAGTTGATTGAAAGACCGCGTTGAACCCGTTACTACACGAGCGGCTTCATACTGTAACTGTTCTAAAGATTGTTTTTCGTATAATGTGCACCCGTCCCACACAACCGAAGCGTACTCTAATATGGGGCGCATGTAAGAGATTTAGATTTTATTTAATGTTGATCGTTTTAGTTTAAATTCCAATGCCCGCATTCTACTTAGCACTTTAGAGGCTGATAAGCTTATATTTTCAATGTGTTCGTGCCATTTTAAATCTGTAGATAGTGTTAAGCCTAACTGTTGTTGATGATCTACAAAATCAATGGAGTTGTCATTAAATACAGTGTTGGCTTATTATTTATATTTGTTGAGAAAAACATGACTACATTTTTAGTTCTGTCATTTTAAAAGGGTGCCTGAAAGTGAAAATGTTCTTCTGTCGTTTTGTTAGGGGCGAAAGAATCAAATAGCAAAAATACAGATAATCAATTGCAGCGATCCAATTGTAGCGATCAACAATTGCAGCAGCGATCAACAATTGCAGCTATCAACAATTGTAGCGATCAACAATTGCAGCAGCGATCAACAATTGCAGCGATCAACAATTGCAGCAATCAGCAATTGCAGGGATTAACAATTGTAGCGATCAACAATTGCAGCGATCAACAATTGCAGCAATCAACAATAGTAGCGATCAACAATTGTAGCGATCAACAATTGCAGCGATCAACAATTGCAACAATGACTGAGCTTATCATTTACAGTCCTGTGCTCCCCAAGGATCTGCAAATGTATATATTAACTATCACAACAACTGTTTTAAGTGCCGTATCACGACGTATCACGACTGCAATAAGTCTCCTTGTACATGGACTCAGTATTCTCATTTCCTGGTTGTTTAGGATCTTTGAGTTCATACGATATTTTTATTAATAATCAATAGAACAACATTTAAGCCTGTGTTAGGGGGCGTGAGTAGTATTTCGCAAATCTGTTCCTCAGACTCAGTCAATACGTTGCATGCTTCTAAAGATCTTCATATAGGTTTTATTGGTTGCCAGACATTACTTTGCTGCTGTTTTCAGTTTATGAGATGTTGCATTGTGATCACATACTTAATCAGATTATATTACTGGTTGTCCTTTGATGTAGTATAATTACGATTATGACATTTGCAAGAGCATTATTCTTTATCTTCATAGAAATATGCATTAAAATAAAAAAAAAACTTTATGTGTCGGCTGTACGTTCAAAGTGTGCTGTGAGTAAATTTAATAGTTCAAGTACTCTGTTATCATCATGAATATATGTAACCACCTATCGTACCCTCTTAGGTCACTGCAATTTCCAACAGCATGTTCTTGATTATGCGCTGGACTTTTGTAGCAGATTTTCTAAACTTGTTGTTTCCTGCAGGCAATGTACTTCTATTTTGTTGTATATTGTGTATTGATGACACATTAATAAACTAAACCTAATTAACTACTTGCATAATAATTGCATAATGTATCAATGCACCAAAGTCCTTGTTTAGAATAAACTTGAAACATACACCGCCTCAAAGATGTAGGTGTATCATTGATTACGAGATTTATGTTATGTAATCAAGTACATTGAACATAGATTGATAACATATCATTTGACTTTTACTGCATGCTAACATTAACACGGCATTGTTAAACAAACACAAACTAAAATTACGATTTTGCAGACAGATTTTGCAATGTTTATTGCTTTTGGTATGTTGTCTGATATACATATAAACAATCATTCCATTTCACTGAGTAAGAAACCAGAAAATACAGTAAAACAGTTCCCATGAATTTCGCCAGCATAGTGTGTCTGTATCCATACTTCAGAACCTTGATTAAGCTCCATCACCCATTGATTTGCGGCTGTCTGGTCAGACTGTGTACCACGCGCATCAGGGTACACGTGACTTACAACTACCCCGTCCTTTACGAACGCTAAATACTGTGCCTTGCCAGGTATAGTCATTGCCGACAAAGTAAAAGCGTAAAGACCTTTGGAAGGGGCTATAAATACGCCTGTGTGATTATGAAATGCCCCTCCCGTGTTTGTCATTACTCTGTCGAACAGAATCGTGTGCTTGTCGCCAAGATTGACCAAATCTGGAACACTGACACACGCCATGAAGCCAACGGGAGATCCACCTAACAGTATACAAATATTCATAATTGATGTCGTTCAATTTTGGACAAGCCACCTACAGAAACATTACAAATATAGAAGCCATTATTTGTTTCTAGCAGTATCCGATAAAATGGATCTGGAAGTTACATGAAATTAATTTTGCTTTGCATTACTTTTTTATATCATTCGTGGTTGAGCATATCCGCTAAAACAAAGACATCCCTTAATATATGTGTATACCTTACTGTAAAAAGTAACATTGCAAACTAGAATCTTTTCACCTGTACAATTAAGCGGAAGAATGCACAATAACCGGTATATGATAACATCTCTTTTACTCATTTAACGGCAATGCTAGAGCTTTGTATCCAGTGGATACTGGAGCTTTCACAAAAGTTGCTAAGTAATAATTGACTTTCTGATAATGCAAATATTTCTTGCATGCTTTTATTAGGTGACTAATGTTAAGTCGCATTCTTATGTACAATTGGAAATTACATATACCATTCATCAAATATCTTTTTGAAGCAAACATGGCGTTGCGTGTGTACACAGACAATGCGTCAATTTTTGACTCATGCTGTTCCAGATCCTGGAATATGATATCAAAACAAAATGATTGAGAAATTGATCAGTAAACTTTTAAATTAACTTGATTAATCACAAAGTTCATTGTATTGTCATGAAATTGCGCTGCATAGGTATGACCGTTGCCCTTACTTGTTACATGCTCTTACGCCGAGCGCATATTAACGAACGTACGAAATAAGCCGTCACCGGATAGGGTCAAACTTAGGCAGACTCGCATGTGTGGACCGATTTACCATGCCGTACTGTCCTATTCACGTAACCGGCATCCCGTCACGCAAACTGTGTAAAAAATATAGCCCACCACAGGGGTCTTGCAAAAGGCTTTGGCTATCTATCATTAAATAATGTCATTTCGGATGTTGCTATGTACACACGATCTGTAACAAACTCCCACGAATATTGATTAAAAAATTCACACATTTTGCAAAATAAGTTCTTAAACGGTCTTTAATGGTATATATAGATTTATGCAAAATCTCACAATAAATCAAATACAAACAAAAACATCCCTTCCTGTTCCGACTGGTGTATCCAGCGTGTCCCGCAGGTTTGCCGAATTGACGTGTGCATAACGTACCCAACTGAAACATGCGAAGAACAAATAATTACAAAATACCCAAAATTCGTTTACCTTTATACGTCTTTCAGCTTGATTAAGTCGTGTTTGAAGAGCTTCTAGCTCCTTTTGATGAGCAAGGTCACGTGCCTCAACGTTCTCTCTAATCTTTGCTTCCAGAAGGTCCTGTATGTATACTTCTAGTTCTTTTCTGCTCGGGATATCCTCAGCCCATAATATCTGAAAGAAGCAAAATGAAATGAACAGAAATGTGCTAAACTTCATTATTTTACTCTTAATGATAAATTATGTAGTCCTGTTAACGTCCATGAAAATGAATGACGAACTGATAAGATACTTCTATCTATAATTTTACTTTGTTGGACCCAGATAAAGAAATAGGATTGTTCTAAATGCATAAAGTAATTATGTCTGTCTATTGGTGATCAACCTTCCGCATAAAGAAACATAACGAGGTCGACAGAATTTAATTTGTGACATAGTACACTAAAAATCAAACAACTACTAACAAATAAGCCAGTTGCAGATTAAAAGACGCCACTGATATAAAACTTCATCGTGAACATTTGAGCCGTGTCATGAGAAAACCAACATAGTGGCTTTGCGACCAGCATGGATCCAGACCAGTCTGCGCATCCGCGTAGTCTGGTCAAAATCCATGCTGTTCGCTAACGGTTTCTCTAATTGCTATAGGCTTTGAAAGAGAACAGCATGGATACTGACCAGACTGCGCGGATGCGCAGACTGGTCTGGATCCATGCTGGTCGCAAAGCCACTATGTTGGTTTTCTCATGGCGCGGTTCATTTAAGATACCAATGTCAAGATGGGAACTCTTCATGCCAGCTGGACACTCTATTTACCTAAAGGTTGAATATCAAGCAGAGTCAACTCTGAGTTGGCTCTAAACACTGCTAATATCTTGTACAAAACAGCCCAACCTCTTGTGGGGGTTGAGCGCAGAGAGACTTACCTTGTCTGATGAAGTTATACATAACTATTGAAATGTTATTATTATTATTATTGTTGTTGTTGTTGTTGTTGTTGTTGTTGTTATTTGGCTTGCTTAAAAGTTTGTTGCTATATGAAACGGTATAAATAGAGCTAAAATATTACTGATCAAAGTTGTAAAATGTACTCGATTGACTTTTGCCAATGATGTTGTTTCCCCTTCAATCTACTCTGTATTTCGTCGCGCTTTTGTTACTTAAATTCATCATGTGGTATGTTTACATATTACTCTGTTACATAGTCATCAATGTAGGCCTACCATCTGTTATTTTTTTTAATGTTTGTAGACATGGTTTTGCATTACAATTTTCTGGAGCAGTTTACAAATTCATTACCGCATTACCGTTGGTTTTTGGTTACGTACAAAAAAAATCAACTCCATATTCAATGAATATGTAAACTTCAGTCTTAACCATCGATTTATAATAGATATGAGTTCATACGAGTAAAAGTGATCTTACCTCTATAATTACATACACTATTTTCAAAAATGATAAAATGCTTTTGTCATGAACATGTAACTATTCTTTTATTAGAGTAAAACATAACGAGATAAAACCAGAGTATTGTATTTCATTTATCATAATAGAACAAACAATTAAGCATTACCAACGCAGTATTATCACAACCAAAATAATCCTTATCCTGCCAAATTTCTATAATAAACTTGTCCATGTTTCAATTTGGACAGTACCATTAACTGTTAAAAGGGGTGCTTACCAAAAAAGATACTGACTGAATTGCGAACAGTGCAGATCTTGATCAGACTGCATGGAAAATGATATGTTTGTATGTTTACTGGAGTTCCTTTTGATTCACGGCTTCTGTTTGCGTGCCAGATTTAGGTCCAAACACATAGTGCACACAAACACGGAAGAGGCTTTCCATAGTCACAAAGGCATCTTCACAGGGCCTTTTATGAGTTGATACACAATTAATGTGTTTACATTATGCAAAACTATTTGGCATTTATCAAAGACGGTCTGGCGATTTATCACGCCTACCCTGATGCAGTCGAAATACAGGTTTTTCAGACAGCCGGAAATCAACTGGTTGCGGGGCTATCTGAATTATGGTGAGTAAAATAGAATCGAATGATATGACACCAGCAAAATGCAAAATACGCCTATATACAATGCAAAAGAAAGTATCACACCATTTAGGTCGGTAAGTATGTTTCCAAAGGCTGTATACATGACTGCATATCCCGTTATCCAAACCTGCGAAAAGGGGTCTTGCACTTCAGCTACTACATGTATAGATTTTCTTTATCAAACTAAACTATAACACCTTCACATTAATGTCTTTCATTTTAAGATCAATATTTTTACAATTATTGCTGTAATAGTTTCAAATAAATGTTGTTGTTTTTTCAAATATTGCCGTGATAGCTTCAAATTATTATTTTTCCAGTAATTGCTATAACAATTTCAGATCAATATTTTTCAATATGTGTACAACAGCTTCAGATAGAAGTGATTCAAAATATTGCTACAACATCTTCAGATCAATGTCTTTTCCAAATATCGCTTTAATAGCTTTAGATCAATGTTTTTTTTCCAAATGTAGTTATAACAGCGTCACATCAATAGTTTCCAATATTTCTATTACGGCTTCAAAATAATGTTGTTTTTTTTCCAGATATTGCTATACTGCTTTATAAATATCTTGCTATAATAGCTTCAGATCAATGTTTTTATCCAAATATTGCTATAATAGCTCCGGGTCAATGTTTCTTTCTAAATATTGCTATAACATCTCCAGAACAATGCTTTTTCCAAATATTGCTGTAATACTTTCTGATCAATGTTTTGTCAAAATCTTGCTATAATAGCTTTAGATTAACGTGTGTTTCAAAATCTTGCTATAATGTTTTTCCAAATATTGCTATAATAGCTTCTGATCAATGCTTGTTTTCCAAATGTAGTTATAACAGTGTCACATCAATATTTTCCAATATTTCTATTACGGCTTCAGAACAATGTTTTTTTCCAGATATAGCTGTACTGCTTTATAAATATCTTGCTATATTAGCATCAGATCAATGTTTTTTCTTTTCCAAAATATGGTTATGATAGCTCCAGGTCAATGTTTAATTTTTCTCCAAATACTGCTATAAAAGTTCCAGATCAATGTGTTTCCAAATATTGCTATAATAGCTTAAGGTCAACGCTTTTTTTTTCAAATATAGTTATAACAGCATCTCGTCAATATTTCCAATATTTCTATTACGACTTCAGAACAATGTTTTTTTTTCAGATAATGCCATACTGTTTTATAAGTATCTTGCTATAATAGCTCCAGATCAATGTTTTTCCAAATATTGCTATAATAGTTCCAGACTCCAATGTTTTTCCAAATATTGCTATAATAGTTCCAGACTCCAATGTTTTTTCCAAATATTGCTATAATAGTTCCAGATCAATGTTTTTCCAAATATTGCTATAATAGTTCCAGACTCCAATGTTTTTCCAAATATTGCTATAATAGCTCCAGATCAATGTTTTTCCAAATATTGCTATAATAGTTCCAGACTCCAATGTTTTTCCAAATATTGCTATAATAGTTCCAGACTCCAATGTTTTTCGAAATATTGCTATAACAGCTCCAGATCAATGTTTTTCCAAATATTGCTATAATAGTTCCAGACTCCAATGTTTTTCCAAATATTGCTTTAATAGCTCCAGTTCAATGTTTTTCCAAATGTTGCTATAATACTTTCTGATCAATGTCTTATCAAAATCTTTGCTACAATAGTTTCAGATCAGTGTTTTTCCAAATATTGCAATAATAGCTTCAGATCAATATTTTTTCCATTTTCCAATTATTGCGATAATATCTTCAGATCAGTGTTTTTCCCAAATGTCTCTATATAGGTATATAGATGAATATTTTTCCCAGGTATTGCTATAATAGCTTCAAACCGATGATTTTTCTTCCAATATTTATATAACAATTTGACCAGATAAACTAGACGTATATGTTCAACCGTTTCTAAAACAAAGCATTTGCTATAACAAAGAAGTTTTCAAGGTTCGTCGGAGTTGTTGCTTCCCCTCCTAGCGAATCTTTCCTCTGAAAATAAAAGTTTAAATAACACGATAAAGAGGAACACGAGATAATGTATCCTTTTCAGATTTCAGAAGTTATTGTTTACAAAACAAAAAAGGTCTCATTTCATATACATATAATTAGTGTTGTTTTTAATATTTTTCTCAATTCAGCATGTGTGGTACTACTATCATGCTAAAAAGCTTACAAAATAAACGCACTAAATTTTATAATTAAATATATATAATCACGGTTTTAAAAGTGGGCCAAGATAAGCTACATTTTGTTTGGAGACAATATTCAAGATTTTAGCAGATTACATTTTAATAAATATGCAAAGATGCAATGTGACATTAGTCTCAAAACACAGTTGAATACCCTTGTAGACCAAGCCTGTATACATGAAGTCTTTTTTTAAATCCAACTGCACGAAATACTAAAATGATTTAGTTTAGTATATACTCATTTAATCAGCTCTAATGTGACGAAAGCTGCAAACTTATTTAAACACTCCCCGAGTCCGTTTCCTGGAAAAACCAGTACCGGTGCCATATGATAAGGCGTGATCGTGGCCCCAGTACGGCTCGAACCTACGACTCCTGGGTTGAGCAGCTGACACTTTAACCACTAGACCACAGCTCCAAAAGAGTATTTAATTGCTAAGAGTGCTAACCTGAGTTACAACTGAGATCCTCGTTCAATGACTTCCTCACCGTAATTAACGTCTGACATATAAACTCCTCTAGTGCCTCTGAAAGACAAACATTAATTTTCAAGCTATTTTTTAAACTTCAAGCTATTTTTAAAAACTTCATGTTACCATTACACAACAAGATTTTTGTAAGTAGATCTAGATTACTGTCCACAGTTTTACCAAATAACCCGTGTACGTGTGTTGCATTTTTGCGTGCAAGGATGCTTTTATTAAAAAGCAAAAACAATGAAGCAAAACTCAAGACAAAAACAGCAAGAATCAAGACGCAAAAATACCAACAAAAAAAATCAAAACTCTAAAAGAATGAAACATATTGTATCGGGATTTCGTAAAATGCAGCCGATCTCACTGCTATAGAAATTCAAAATACTACCAATTATATATTTTTAAAGACGCTTTACGTTGATGTCTTGTGTTGTTCTACTTTCTGGTCCTTTTGGATCATGGAGTCCATTCAATATATGTTATAGAGTTCTGCTTAAGCCGGTGCTAGGGGTCGTGAGAGGTGTTGCACATTTCATTACATCTCAACCGAGTCTGCTATTATTATTTTTGCTGATTGCATTCTTTGCTTCCAAATGATCTTTTTACAGAGTTTATTCTTTATAGCTACAGGCATATATTTTAAAAAAAGGAAACTAGCAAAAGACAAGTAGCAAAACGCAAGAAGCAAAACATAAATGCAAAATGCAAATAACAAATAGCAAACAGCAAAAACACAGTATATAAACGAACTGAACCCCAACCGGATCTTGCGAGCGGATTTCAGTATCAACCATTTTGCGTCGTGACAGTTGAGTAAAAAAATCGTGTTCATGACGATACTGTTGAATGATAAGTAAGTCAATCTGTATGTATGTTGTAGCCAACAAATTTTATTGTTGACCTATGATACGCAACATTATCATTTTTAGCATTAAGACAATAAAATTCATGAAACTCGCCGCAGGCTAGAACGAGATCAGCACTACACACGAAAGAAAACTGGGTTTTATCAAGTTTAGATTGGTTGAACACGGAGTTTTGAGTTTGTACCGCTGCAATTAATTAATAACAAAATGTATTATGGTTATTTGTTATATGAACGAACGATTTTGAACATAAAAACAAGATTTAAAGCCAGGGTGTGAAATAGGCTTACTGTACGTTTCTTGCCGGTGATTCTGAACCTCACTTGCGAGTTTACACGATCTGTCTGTACCATGTCTTGGGAGTATTTTCAAAGATTTTGTACGTTTCTTTCTAACGAAAGACTTAATCCAGTGGTATTTTCCTACCGTTTTTTCATGTAGTTCATAATCACAGAATATATTTTACAATGCAAGAGCATCATGCAGTAACGGCTACTGTAAGTTTATGATTTTACGATCCGAACCTCCAGAAGTTACCGAACATACTACATTACCCTACACATTAATGCATCAGACTGGCATGAAGCTCCGCCCCGTCTAGGTAATAAAAACGCACTATAGTGTAATATAAGCCATTCGATCTACAGTTTATAGGCCGAAAACTAGGGATAACTCTATGGGGCTAAAAAGGTCCATTGACCTCGCAGGTAAGTGTAAAGTTGCATGGGCAGTGTTGCATATTTCATTACTGCCCATGAACAAACTCAATAAAACCGAGTCTGCTATTTTCTGTACTTTGTTTGATATCTTTGCTTTCGAAAGATCTACATTTATTTGGAATTCAGCCTGTAGTAGTACTGGACACTTGCATCAAACCTTGAGCCAATACTTTTTTGTCAAACAAGAGGATATATTTCGGTAAAATTGCTTGACAGAGTTATGGACCGTGATGGTATGAAAATTTCCACTGACCCTGAAGACATACGGGATTTTTAAGTAAATGCCTGCAGTAGTATTTAATATATATATCTGCAAGCAAACCTCGGATAAATATTTCATAACTGCAAAAAAAAGGGGGGTGGTGAGTAATTAAGTAAATATGCCTGACACAGTTATGTGTCTTGGTGATATGACACTGCCCTCCGATCGTTTCAACGAATTATCTTCAGCAGTACTGAAGACATGAAGTGGCACGCAAAACGCAAAGAAAGGGGATCAGTCAATCAAATGCTGGCCAAAGTTATGGGCCTTGATGGCAAGATACTGTTGACCCTGAAGACATGTGCGAAGTTTCAACCAAGATATATAAAGTTTCATGCAAAACATTAAGCAAAGCATTACGCTGACGTCAACACCAACGACAATGAACACGTGAGTAGAATGGCTTAGACTTTTCGTTGAATCGTCGAGCTAAAATACAAAAGAACAATGGTTGCAAAGACAAAAATTGGATACAAAGGCAATGGAAATCCCCCTACGTGACTCGCAAGATATGGTCCAGTGAACTCACAAGTGAGGTACAGATCATTAGATTGATATTTGCAAGACGGGTTCAGTATTCAAACAGTCGCCTTGTTTACTTTCCATAATTTTCTACATAACGAACATATCCTGGTATGTTTATGTCGCCGGTTTAGTGAAGGAAATACATTTAAACAACACCTCAAACACGAGTATTGGTATAGATAAACGATTTTATGCATAAAATTCCTTGTGTAATCGGCGAGTGTTGAAATAAACGAAACACGTTGAGAAGAGTACAGCGTTTTATCGGCAATTATAGGACGAAAGCTGGTCAAGAATGTATTTATCCGGAAAGTTAAAGTATTTCTTGATATGATACAATCGATTACATACCGCCTCAGCATCGTTGCAACAAGTTGTTCATAATTATTTAGATAGTCCCACATATTTTCGTCAATCGGATCGTGAAATCTGCTCGCAAGATCCGGTTGGGGTTCAGTTCGTTTATATACTGTGAAAAAGCATGTCGCACCGTGATTCCATATATTGCAGCTTTTTTTCTTGAAACGCTTAAAATATGGTATTCTAAAATCCGTATACGAACCGTCCAGTTCCTGTGACGTCCAGCTTTTGTAGCTTTCCCAGGACGGCTGTCGGTCATCTATCGGCTCCACTTTGTTCGGCTCGCTGAAACGCTGTAATCATCTTAAATAATTATTGTGTAAAATTGCTTAGTTATTTTTCGAACTAAGTAAAAACATTATGTTGGAAGAGAATGATGATAAATAAATAAGTAGCGTCGTTGTCGCGCCCTACATAAAATGAACATTTAAATATGTGTGTGATATTCAACCATTTTCTAGTAAAACATCAGTTACCTATCTCGAAATTCCGAGTTAATAAATAAAACGCATCTGGCACTAATGCTGCAGTAGAAAGGATTATATAATTGATCGTCCTTTTAAATGAAAGGGGATAATTATTCACTTACAACTCTGGAGTATCTACTTCTCCTCTTTATCTTTTTGGTAGACCTGTTTGCAGCTGGTGGGTGTGGTCTGCAGCAGCATAGACCACAGATCACCTGTACACAGAAGAGTGTATATCAATATCCGCTTGATATAAATCTTTTCTCACTAAATTTTTTCATGGTTTTAAAGAAATGTCTATCATAGTTGTGGACATGCTTGAGCATCTGGAGCCACCTTGGTCTCATCTGCAAGCAAAAGCTCTGAGTCCAAAATTTTGTTCAAAAAACAGCAGTTTTAATGACCCCCTCTCCACTGTCTCCGTAATGAAAACTGGCGATTTAGGATGGTCCTATCCCCGTCAGTTTCGCTTGTAACACTGAAAACGTAATTTGTGCTTGGATATTTACTAATTTAGGACCATTCTGGCATTCATTGCAAGCAAACATTCTAGGTCCGAAATCTTGGCCCAAAACAGCTATTTTCACCAGACGTCTTGATCAAAGCTTGAGCGATCCCATCTGGCCGCAGCGTTCTATGTTTTATTAGTACTTGCAGTACGTTCAAAAATATATACTTATAGATCTTATTACAATGTCAATAGCTATGTACAATAAGCTTTTCTCATCATACAGTTATAAACTTTCAGAAGAAAATAAAAAGTGCGTACCTTGTCCTTAAATGAATTGTGTCTCGTCACTTCATGTCTGTTAACAAGAATTGTCTGTTCGATTGTCACATCCATAACTGTTGCATTTTCGTCTGATTTTGTCAAGGAATAATCAAACTACACTAATTCATATCTTTACCATTCTATTTATTTATAGCTAGGTATGATTTTTTTTTATCGTCGTTAAGTGTTATTTAAATCATAACTGCTTATTCGACTATGGTGAGATAGAAGAATTATATATCGCAGAACTGTGTAACGTATAATTTCTTGCTCCACGTTATTAAACAAATCAAATGCAAAATAGAAAATAAATGTTATGCCTCATCAATCTTATCATTTTATTTATTTTTTGTAGCAAAAGCCGCGTTTTCACACCACTATTAAAAGTTTTAGTGCCTATTTACAACATTCCTATCTTTGATCGGCAATATCACTAGGCATTCAATAACCTCCAACAGCTCATCACCTATAAGCGTCTGTCGTCCAATAATTTATGCGGCTTTAAACATAATTAAGCATTTGTTACAGCTTATTGAATGCTATACACTTTGGAGTGCCTTTAATGTTTACCTTTATATAGCTAAATCAGTCGGAGGGCGGACGCGGAAGTCCAGTGATGGCTACGAAACCAGGAGTCGTGAGTTCGAGTCTCCGCTCCTCTAACTGAAAAGTCCCGTGTATGAGTGTATTAAACCATGCACGCTAAAAGTACCAGCCAGGAGGCTTCTGAAATTAAAGTATTCTGTGTGTGTGTGTGTGTGTGTGTGTGTGTGTGTGTGTGTGTGTGTGTGTGTGTTCGGGTTTAACGTCTTTTTCAACAATGTTTCAGTCATATAAACGACGGTGTCTACTTGTAGCAGTGAGCACAATCAGGCCCAACTTTATAGTGCTGCCTCACAGGAATATCACGCCGTAGACACGTGGCATGATAACCCACCCAGTCACATTATACTGACACCGGGCTGACCAGTCCTAGCACTATCCCCTTAATGCTGAGCGCCAAGCGAGGAAGCTGCTAATACCATTTTTTACGTCTTTGGTATGACGCGGTCGGGGATCGAACCCACGACCTCCCGCACTCGAAGCGGACGCTCTATCACTAGGCTACCGATTCTGGGGGAGTCGCTTATATGGCTTATCGGTTGCGACTATAAATAGACTTGTATAGACCTTTTTACAAAAGCTATCGGCTGCTATGCTATTTCCTGGATGTTTTGATTTTAACGCGCATGCGCTCTTTACGTGTGGCAAAAGAACGCTCAACAATAAGTAAACCTACATAAAATTATCTTCATATTACGAATTGTTTTGCCACTGTAAAGATGATTTCAATCAAGTAATTTATTATACAGTATGCTTTAATTAAAGACTCGATGTTATTTATCATATCTTACCTTAAAAAAACAGCTTTATTCTTATTTTCGTCAGAAAAGAACAATCATTTCCAGTCTATTTTCACACATCATACACACAAAACTTAGTATTTTCCAAAACTTAAATAGTTGTTCTGTATATTTTTCTCCGACTTGAACGACATCTACATTCTTAGTGGACGAGGCTCCATGTCACTGAAGTTGCTGTTTAAAGTAATGTACCGGAAATTATTACGTAATTATTATGCAAATGACATTATAAAACATAGGTCACCTAGGTAATAAAGACCCTAACATAATTTCGAGGATGTCCCCTAATTAGAGCGGATCAGCATATAAGATGGCTTTGATGTGACATACTCTAATGCCCTTCGGTCATCAGTGCCATAATCAGAACGCACTCGGATTAATTTATCACGTGGCGGAGCTGTTTTGTAAATCAAAAATAAACATTTCACATGATATCTAGTATTTTAAAATCTATAGGAATGTACCTTGGAACTTTAATGGACATTTCCTTCTAAAACGATGAAAGTGCAGTTATAAAAAATCTAAATTGGTAAGATCTGGATCAAATCAAGGATTATTACTACATACTGAAAGAAAATACCTAAAATATCTATATTTTCTTTGAAATCTCTTATGTTTACATGCTGGATCATTTTCATATCGAAAATATATCGTGCGCTAAAGTCATTACCCGTTAATTAATAGAATAATTATGATAAACTTGAATTCCGCAAAGAAAGTAGAACATCGTCTAGCAACAGATAAAGAATGGAAGTGTAGAACACCCCTCCCCGCCCCCTCTCTATTTAAATCTGACCGCTGCATTCACCATCCGAACCACTTTGATATTGACAAATAAAAACTTTAAAATCCCCCACACCCCCCCCCAAAAAAAAAAAAAAAAAAAAAAACAGAAATTAAAAACAACAATCTTAAGATGATATTTTTTTAATACGGAATGAATTAATTCCCATTTGAGTATAATTGGATACAAAAACAAAGGCCGGACTTTGTTAATTGGACATTTTATTTTCAACTCCGACTTTTAATTATATTACAAGTATCATGTTAGCAAATTGCGACAAGTGGTAGTTCTGCGATACCATGTTAGGTTTTTTTAATTCATGGAAAATATCTTCTTTTTTTTTTTCCTAGCCTAAATTTGCCGAGATCGAAATTGCTGAAAAATTGTTTATTGCCTGTTCATTATGAATCCAAATCATCAATGATAATGTGCATTAGTTTAAATATATCAGCTGTGAATTTGCAAAGATCTAGGCCTACATATATTTTCCTTTGTCTTGCGGTGGATACTTGCTATAAAACATACTCATTAGTGATCGAGTAGATTGAAATGCAATATAACTCTAACGTAATTTATATTGTGCGGTCATGTCTTTTTGCCCTACGTAGAATGCGCATGTGCGAAAATTGTCTCCCGTTACTAAGGAAGTAGCTCTCTGTAAAAACATCTATACATACACTGAAATTTGATCAGTCAATCGAATTTTAATGTCAAGTACACTTGTATTTTTTCACCTTGCGACATTTGGCATCCATAGTAAACTTATCTGAGAATAACGGTATTCCGTTATAGATAGAACCATCATTGTTTCGCCCCTTTGTCCCGCATACTGGTAATTTTAAGGCCACAGTACGGTAGTAGGCCTACAATGCGAAGACGCAATATACAATGCGAAAACACGAAGCAAAGACGATCACACTATCATCCCAAGTTACCATCCTACAGTGCTTAGTGGCCGTAACGGAGCACCGGGCAGTGTACTTGTAGAAATTTTGATAGATAGAACTTGCAGAGAGATTTTGTGTAGGCAGTCCGATCACAAGAGCATGGGAACGTCATTCCGGATTTTGCACATTTTAATTATCAAGCAACATTTTGTACAATTTGTAATTTTTGCTATCAACAGGTTATCAAGTTAATAGTATGTCAGCTTTCTAAGATATACAATATAGGGCTAGCATCAATTTCCTGATACACATTTTTCTGTTTTTGTTGTCCAGCGATCTGGAGGCCAGTGCATTAAATTTCAGTGCTGATTAATGTCATATTGTTAGTTCTGCACATTCATGAACGAAAGCTCTACATAGACCTCTAGTAATATATAAAGCATACATAACAAACCTTTTCACTTTGAAAACAACCATACACCTAGCTCTCTCCTGTCATTTTCTTTAAATTATTGCCTACTGTATAGATGTAAAGTGCTCCATGTCACAGAGGCAAAAAATGAGAATGACTTATTGGCAATGCTTTTCTCAGAAAACATTATCATTGTAATATATTTAAATGTACCATACTCTATCATCTTTCCAATTGCTTTCTCCTCCGCTTGTTGCTACGCAATTAATTTAAGATACTCTAATATTTTACAGGTACCCCAGGTCAGTACAACTAAGTTCGGTAAGAACAGCTTTAGGTATGCTGCCCCTGTATTGTGGAACTCCCTACCTGACACTTTTCGGCAAACAAATAATTTTAACAATTTTAAAAATCTAATATCTTGCTTGTCAGGAAAGGAGTGTACCTGTACGTGTGGCTTGTCAACAAGTATAACTTGTCCATAATGCAGTGGCATGCATACCTTTATCAAACCCCTGCTTGTTTTTCTGTTTGACTATTTTTGCATTCATTGATCTCTTTAAGACAATCAATCTAAAACTGAGGGAGGTGTAGTAATTAAGATTAACAATGTAATGTATTCAGTGCCCGCCTAGTATATACTCTCAGCCAATCATGTGCATCATTATAGGCTCTGTTGTAAAGCATATATATTGTATGTATCAGAGAGAGATTCAGTACAGTATACAGTTGTTGAAGTGAATGAACAATATCTATTCTTGTTATACCATCCCATATCAGGGTCCAGTCTAAAATCCAGTTATTACACATACGTATTATAATTATATGCTTGTTTTATTCAAAATGCCTGTTTTATTCAAAATCTGAGAGGTTTATGCTAATCTGTCAGGCTCCTCAAACCTGGTTTGAAGGGATTTGTGTCAGTTTTCCCTTTTCAGTTTCTTAACTTCAGTTTCTTAAGTAATTTTTAGGCCTCTGGTCATGATTAGCATAGTCCATTCAGTTTTTACCCGGTATTACTTGTATAATAACTTGCTTTGCTTTGCTTTGCTCAGCGGCTTTTGTGTGCTGTATATGCTTTATATTTGTATGCTTTTTCTTACAGCTCTTTTTTTTATTTGTTCATTTAATATATGTTATAGCAGTCTGTTATAAAAGCTCTTCTAGAGCTTATGTTTTCTGTTATGATGTCTTGCCGACTTTAAATAAAATTGATTGTACTGTATTGTAACACGATACGCTGGTGTCCGGATATCCGACTTGATTCTGTGGTTCATACAGTTCTGAAAGTAATATAAATGTGTAAACCTTTTTTTTTTTTGGTTTCATTTCCTCTAGATATCTATTTTGTATCACAAAGCTCACTGACAGCACGTTTATAAAAACGTTGTCTTCTCAATATTTTTCTCACCTGATTTGTTATTTCTGTCTTACGCTCACTGATGACAACAATATAGAAATATATTCGTAACTGTTTAAAGTTTAAAATGGCTGCGCCCATGGTGTAAATTTCTGATTACGAAACACGTGAAAATATTTGTTACTTTGCTGATATCTGGTGATTTTGAGATGGGCAAGAAAAAGCAGGGAGCAGCTCTTGGTAAATCTATCATTCGAGATAGGTTCGGAAAAAAAGACCGTAAATCTGGGGACACCTTTGTAAGTTTTACAAAACTTGTTTTCTGTTCACAAACCCCTGTTTTCGGGGACCGGTTTCCCATTTAAAGATTTCATTATTTGTGCTTAAGTTATCCATGTGACATTAAGTTTTATACATTTTTAAGATTTCAATGTTTTAGTAAAGGCAAGTCAGGTCGATCAATATTTAATTTCAGAGTCAGAGATGATTGCAAACAGTTCTAACTTAATTGTGCAAGTACGGATCAGTAACTCTAGAATTTGATTATAGAGGCATGGATCTGTACCTCTAGACAATCCTGTTAGAGGTACAGACCTCCTTTTTCTGGAGATTTAGGATTATTTATAGTCCAACTAATTTGACGCAATCCTATGAAATATTGAGAGATTTTTTTCATATGGGCAATATTCCCACTCGCGTCAAACACTCAAAAGACCAAAATAGTTGAAACAACTTCTGATGAAATTTTTATCCCTGCCAATGCTTTACATGCTATAGGTTTAAACGCCGATTATTTCATGAATTGGCCATAAATTGAAATAAAACTTGTGTATCAAAAGGGGATATAATTCCTCATTAATCTGATTCTAGAGGTACAGATCTGTACTATTAGACACCTCCTTTTTGCAAAGACTAAGCAGACATGCTAGTTTCTGACATTTCTTGCTGATTTTTATTTGACTGAATTACTGATCAAACTTTCTTGCTTGAACCTTGGTGGAAAAAATCAAGGAAGGTATGCACATTCGGTGTCATGTCTTAAACTATTGACAGAATTTCCGTCTACTTTTGTAGACATGTATGAGGTACCTTGCAGCTGGACATATATAACCGGGTTTTGACTAGCTGCTGTGATTTGACCGTTATTTCTCCTATTTAAAATTCTTTACATATAGTCACCAAACATGCCAAATAACCCACAACTTTTGATTTAAACGCCTCTTGAAAATATCCAGAATTTGCCAATGATATTTAAAAAAAAATTGGAACACAGTTCTCATGCCATTTTCTCAACAAACAGAAGTGGATTGACTCTGGCTTGGCAATGAAATTATGAAAACAACAAAATCCGCGATGATAGGTTAAGGAGTGAGACTCTGAGATGTGCATGACGAGCTCAGTCCACTTCTGTTGTCTAAAAAAATGGCATGAGAGCTACCTTGTCATTCTGAATATTTCAAAGAAGTATTTAAATTGAAAGCTGTGAGTTATTGGGTGACTATGAATATGAAGAATTCAAACAGGAGAAATAATGGTCAGATTGCGGCAGGTAGTCAACACAGCGGCTTTAGTCCATCGGCATAGTACCTATGGACAGCATGTTTACAATCAACAGACAATTTCATTATCACACCCTTCATTGATGCGGTTTAAAGGGAAGTAATTACAATTTGCTGTTTACAAAACCTATATACCATACCGTAATATCAAAGTCAATGTAATGGATTATGGACCCCAATTTTCATGTCATGTTGTGAAAATTTTCAGGCATTTTTTCCAGCTTTCAATTAGGAAATTTAGATGCAAAATTGGGGGAAAATATGCTGTTTTTCATGTGGAATGGGCTGAACTGAAAAAGAAACTTGCAGTGTCTTTGAAAGTGTTGCAGTAAGTAAGATGAAAAAGAATTTGAGCTTTGTGTGCCCATTTCAAAACCCTCAGAACAGTGCTGATGTAAAGAAGCCTTCTTAACATTTCTTGCTGTCTTTTGGATTATGAAAACATGGTCTAACACATGCAGATGTGTAAGATCCTTATAAGTTATAACAGTACTCACAGGAATTAAGTTTTCCATCTGTTTGTTACAGTTACACACAGCAGACTTACAAGATGGATATGACTGGGGGCGCCTGAACCTTCAGTCGGTCACAGAACAGAACAATCTAGATGACTTTCTGGCTACAGCTGAGTTGGCAGGCACTGAGTTCACAGCAGGTAAGTCTCAAGAAAGAATCACCTCTTGTTGTTAATCTAAATTTCTTTAATGGACTTGTCCAGCTTTCAATTTGGACAGTACCATTAACTGTTAAAAGGAATGATTACCGAAAAATACTGACTGAATGGCGAACAGTGCAGATCATCATCAGACTGCATGGATATGCAGGCTGATCATGATCTACACTGATCGCGAAGGCAGAATCAATTGTGTTTTTAGCTCACCTGTCACATAGTGACAAGGTGAGCTTTTGTGATCACCCTTCAGTCCGTCCGTGCGTCAACAATTTCTTGTCTGCACGATAGTGGTTTCATTTATGATTTTATTTTAACCAAACTTGCACACAACTTGTATCACCATAAGATCTCGGTTCCTTTCTTGAACTGGCCAGATCCCATTATGGGTTCCAGAGTTATGGCCCTTGAAAGGGCCAGAATTAGCTATTTTGACCTTGTCTGCACAATAGCAGCTTTATTTATGATTTGATTTTTACCAAACTGGCACACAACTTGTATCACCATAAGATCTTGGTTCCTTTCTTGAAATGGCCAGATTCCATTATGGGTTCCAGAGTTACGGCCCCTGAAAGGGCCAGAATTAGCTATTTTGACCTTGTCTGCACAATAGCAGCTTCATTTATGATTTTATTTTAACCAAACTTGCACACAACTTGTATCACCATAAGATCTTGGTTCCTTTCTTGAACTGGTCAGATTCCATTATGGGTTCCAGAGTTATGGCCCCTGAAAGGGCCAGAATTAGCTATTTTGACCTTGTCTGCACAATAGCAGCTTCATTTATGATTTTATTTTAACCAAACTTGCACACAACTTGTATCACCATAAGATCTCGGTTCCTTCTGAACCGGCCAGATCCCATAATGGATTCCAGAGTTATGGCCCCTCAAAGGGCCAAAATTAGCTATTTTGACCTTGTCTGCACAATAGCAGCTTCATTTATGATTTGATTTTAACCAAACTTGCACACAACTTGTTTCACCACAAGATCTTGGTTCTTTTCTTAAACTGGCCAGATTCCATCATGGAATCCAGAGTTATGGCCCCTTAAAGGTCCAACATTGGCTATTTTGGCTTTTGCAGCCATATAGAGACTTCATTTATGGTTTTATTAGCTCATCTGATTTTTTGAAAAAAAATGATGAGTTATTGTCATCACTTGAGCGGTTGTCGGCGTCGGCGTCGGTGTCGGCGTCGGCGTCGGCGTCGGTGTCGGCGTCGGCGTCTGCGTCGGCGTTGCCTGGTTAAGTTTTATGTTTAGGTCAGCTTTTCTCCTAAACTATCAAAGCTATTGCTTTGAAACTTGGAATACTTGTTCACCATCATAAGCTGACCCTGTATAGCAAGAAACATAACTCCATCTTGCTTTTTGCAAGATTTATGGCCCCTTTTGTACTTAGAAAATATCAGATTTCTTGGTTAAGTTTTATGTTTAGGTCAACTTTTCTCCTAAACTATCAAAGCTATTGCTTTGAAACTTGGAATACTTGTTCACCATCATAAGCAGACCCTGTACGTCAAGAATCATAACTCCATCTTGCTTTTTGCAAGATTTATTGCCCCTTTTGGACTTAGAAAATCAGTTTTCTTGGTTAAGTTTTATGTTTAGGTCAGCTTTTATCCTAAACTATCAAAGCTATTGCTTTAAAACCTGCAACACTTGTTTACCATCATAAGTTGACCCTGTATAGCAAGAAACATAACTCCGTCCTGCTTTTTGCAAGATTTATGGCCCCTTTTTGACTTAGAAAATATCAGATTTCTTGGTTAAGTTTTATGTTTAGGTCAACTTTTTCTCTTAAACTATCAAAGCTATTGCTTTGAAACTTGCAACACTTGTTCACCATCATAAGCTGACCCTGTACAGCAAGCAACATAACTCCATCCTGCTTTTTGCAATAATTATTGCCCCTTTTGGACTTAGAAAATCATTTTCTTGGTTGAGTATTATGTTTAAGTCAACTTTTCTCATAAACTATTAAAGCTATTGCTTTAAAACTTGCAACAGTTTTTCACCATCATAAGTGGACACTGTACATCAAGAAACATAACTCTATCCTGCTTTTTGCAAGAATGATGGCCCTTTTTAGACTTAGAAAATCATGGGTAGGACAATATTTCTATTACACAAAAAAAATCAGATGAGCGTCAGCACCCGCACGGCGGTGCTCTTGTTTGATACGAACTTCCAAAATATCTTCAACAACAATAAATCTTGGATTCCATGGCAAATCAGATCCAATCGTAGGTTCCAGAGTTATTTTATATCTGATTACCTCCCCTGATTGTAATCAAAATGGATTTATATCAGTAAATACTTATAGGACTTATTTGAAATTTCATTATTGTCATTAGTCGGACTGAGACAATCAGGGTAGATAACTATGGACTGATTTTATTTCAAATTACCTCCCTTTATTTATCCCCCCACCAAAGGTGAAGGGGATATTAGAAATGCTCTCCGTCCGTCCGTCCGTGCGTCCGCAACGATCTTTGTCCGGACCATAACTCCAAAAGTACTTGAGGGATTTTCTTCAAACTTCATACACTGATAGAACACATTGGGAGGAAGTGCAGTGTGCAAGAACAATAACTCTACCTTGCCTATTTTTTGAGTTATTCCCCTTTATCGTATTTTCTTAAAAAATTTTGTCCGGAGCATAACTCCAAAGTACTGGGGGATTTTCTTCAAACTTCATACACTGATAGAACACATTGGGAGGAAGTGCAGTGTGCAAGAACAATAACTCTACCTTGCCTATTTTTTGAGTTATTCCCCTTTATCATATTTTCTTAAAACATTTTGTCCGGAGCATAACCCCAAAAGTACTGGAGGGATTTTTTCAAACTTCATACACTGATAGAACACATTGGGAGGAAGTGCAGTGTGCAAGAACAATAACTCTACCTTGCCTATTTTTTGAGTTATTCCCCTTTATCATATTTTCTTAAAAAAATTTGTCCGGAGCATATCTTCTTCATGCATGGAGGGATTTTGATATATCTTGGCACAAATGTTTACCACCACGAGGCGGAGTGTCATACGCAGGAACCAGGTCCCTAGGTCTAAGGTCAAGGTCACACTTAGAGGTCAAAGGATACAAGAATAAAAACCTTGTCCGGAGCATTTCTTCTTCATGCATTGAGGGATTTTGATATAACTTGGCACAAATGTTCACCACCACGAGACGGAGTGTCATGCGCAAGATCCAGGTCACTAGGCCTAAGGTCAAGGTCACACTTAGAGGCCAAAGGTCAGATACAAGAATGACTTTGTCCGAAGCATTTCTTCTTCATGCATAGAGGGATTTTGATGTAACTTGGCACAATTATACACCATCATGAGACGAAGTGTCATGCGCAGTTCCGTTCTTTAGAATTACTTCCCTTTGTTGTTACTTTAAATAGCTTTTATTGTAACTTTTTCATTACTAGTCGTAGGGAAAAATCGAGACCACTTTTCTGTAGTACAACAAACATGCTAAATCCAATTTTGAGGTGTATTTTGACCAGTCTCTTCCTGATAAAGATTTTTGTGTGGACTTGCAATTTTTTTTTTTTTTATAAAGATTAACTTCCCTTAGTTGTTACTATAAATAACTTATATTGTAACATTTTTATAATTGACCCTAGGAAAAAAACAAGACCACTTTTCTGTGGTACAGCATAGATGTTACTCTCCAGTTTTAGGTGTATTTTATTAATTTTATTACATATAAGGTATCTCTACCTAGTAAGGAGTTTTTTTGTGGACTTTAAAAAACAAAAGACTTACAATGATTACTAAACAACCACAAAATTAACATTCCATTTGCAAATACAGCTGCCCGGTGGGGGGATTAGCCATGTCTGACATGGCTCTTGTTTCAAATTAAAATGGGTATATCTCCGTCTGAAATTTCATTTATGTCAACAGATTTATTTGGCAAATCCTTCTTTTGTTCACGTACAATAATTTTTTTTAATTACTTCCCTTTTACGTAACTATAAATAGCTTATTTTTAGTAACTTTTTTATTATTGGCCGTAGGGAAAAACCGAGACCACTTTTCTGTGGTTCAGCATGGATGGTACCTCCAATTTTTAGGTGAATTTTGACATATCTGTACCTTGTAAGAATCTTTTTTTTCTTTTTGGTTAAATTTCTTCCCTTTGTTGTTCCTGTCCTTTGGACTTAGATATTTTTTCTGAGGACCTTCTTGTCCCCAAGTGCAATGATAACAGGTGAGCGATATAGGGCCATCATGGCCCTCTTGTTATATAGATATGATTTCATGATCTTAGAAGGCTGGACCCAGTTTCTTTCTATTTTCAGAAAAACTGAATGTAAAGTTCATATCTCAAGAGACTGGTTCCCTGCCTCATGCAGAGGAACTGAAGACAATTAAAGGGCTTCATAAACAACATGAAGAGCTGCTGAGAATTCCAAGAAGGTCAGTGTATAACTAACTTGTAGTTTGTGTTCCATATCTGTCGTCTCTCACACTGAGCATTGATGTTAAGTATGTAAGAATTGAATCACGAATTAGTAGTTAGCAAGTGGGTATAAAATATATGGATGTGTTTTAAGTGTGTGTGCTATAGATGTTTGAAACAATAATTTTGTCAACTTACAGTAGCTGTTGGAATAGCAAAATTAGTTTTCGTTTGATTTTTACAATTATGTAACATTACTGGATTTCTTAGACCACATCAGTTACTGTTACAAAATGAGTTTTGTGTTAGTTATGTATGTTTGTAATGGTTTGATAATAGGTAACTAGTGTGCTTCAGCAACATTTCAGTTATGTTATTGTGGGCAGTTAACCGTACCATGCTAAATTCTTGTAGTGATCTTGTCCATATTTTAATTTGGACAGTACCATCAACTGTTAAAAGGGGTGCTTACAAAAAAGATACTGACTGAATGGCAGACATAATTGCATATCATGATCAGACTGTATGGATGTGCAGGCTGATCATGATCTGCTCTGGTGGCAAAGGCAGAATCAATCGTGTCCAGCATGATAAGGGTTAACCTAACCAGTGTTGTGGGATTTTGTTGTAGCACTGATTTATTGCAATGTAACAGTTGAATTACAGATAGAAGCAGAAAGACATCAGGCTTGTTGTCTACTATGCCATTGTCTTGGAGAATACAGGTATTTTCCTTGTCCAGGAACAAACATGTGACACTTACTTCAGTTCTTTTGCTCTACCTACCGATGTGTAATTGTATTTTATGTCATTACAGACCACCATGGAATGCACGCATGTCAGTGTCAGAAGTAGATCAGAATGAGAAAGTCGCCTTTCTTGATTGGAGAAGGTCATTGGCAAGGTACTGTAATAAGTCCATCCATAATTATTCCCAACTGAAGACATAAATTTGTCTGTTATAAATTTGTCTGTTATACTTTTTGTCCAAACAATAACCACTGGAAGGAATGTTATGTTAATGAAACTTTACAAAGTGATCAGTTGGTATTGAGGCAGAGTGCAGAGAAAAGGAAGCATAACAGTGTTTAAGCTTCAAAATGATTAAAAAAAACTTTCAAATCGATTATAACTTAGACCGTCGCAACTTTATCTAAGAATAGCAGGCCTCTTTTCACCCAAGGGGTACAGTTTGAACAATTTTGGTTGAGGACCATAAGACAATGCTACAAACCAAATATCAAAGGTCTAAGAGTTGTGGTTTCAGACAAGAAGATTTTTAAACTTTTTTTCCTATATAAGTCTATGTAAAACTTGCGACCCCCCGGGGCTGGGTCATATTTGACCCTAGGGGGATAATTTGAACAATCTTGGTAGAGGACCACTAGATGATGCTACATACCAAATATCAAAGCCCTAGGCCATGTGGTTTTGTACAAGAAGATTTTCAAAGTTTTCCCTATATAACTCTATATAAACCATGTGACCCCTGGGGCAGGGCCATATTTGACCCTAGGGGGATAATTTGAACAATCTTGGTAGAGGACCGCTAGATGATGCAACATACCAAATATCAAAGCCCTAGGCCATGTGGTTTTGTACAAGAAGATTTTCAAAGTTTTCCCTATATAAGACTATATAAACCATGTGACCCCCGGGGCGGGGCCATATTTGACCCTAGGGGGATAATTTGAACAACTTTGGTAGAGGACCACTAGATGATGCTACACACCAGATATCAAAGCCCTAGGCCCTGTGGTTTTGGACAAGAAGATTTTTAAAGTTTTTCCTTTCGGTTGCCATGGCAACCAGAGTTCTGCATGGAATTCAATTCTTTGAACAATTTTGAAAGGGGGCCACCCAAGGATCATTCCTGTGAAGTTTGGTGTAATTCTGCCCAGTGGTTTTCAAGAAGAAGATTTTTTTAGGAAATGTTGATGGACGGAAGCCGCACGACGGACACCGGACATTGAGCGGTCACAATAGCTCACCATGAGCCTTTGGCTCAGGTGAGCTAAAAAACTTTAAAAATCTTTTTGTATGCCTGAAACTGCAAGGCCTAGGCTTTTGATTAAGTATGTTGCCTTTCCTAGTGTTTCTCTACCAAAGTTGTTCAAATTATGTCCCTAGGGTGAAAAGAGGCCCTTCCCTGGGGGTACCAAGTTTAACATAGACTTATATAGGAAAAAAATTAAAGATCTTCTTGTCTGAAAGTTCAAGGCCTAGGCATTTGATATTTGGTATGTAACATTGCCTTGTGGATCTCTTACAAGTTTGTTCAAATTATGCCCCTGGGGTGAAAAGAGGCATCGCCCTTGGGGTCACTTGTTATGATTATGAGTTATATAGGAAAAAAATACTTCAAAAATTATCAGGTTATATTTCCTAGACTGTTTAATTATAATTATCTGATGACCCAAGTGATTAGGGATCACTTGACTGTGACCTTGACCTACTGACCTACTTTCTTGTTTTTAGCTCCCCTGAGCACAAAGTGCTCGGGGTGAGCTATTGTGATCGCTCTCCGTCCGGCGTCCGTCCTTCCATACGTCGTCCGTCCGTCCACACTTTCCTTTAAACAACATCTTCTCCTAAACCACCAGACCAATTTTGATGAAACTTCACAGGGATGTTCCATGGATGGTCCTCTTTAAAAATTGTTCAAAGAATTGAATTCCATACTGAACTCTGGTTGCCATGGCAACCGAAAGGAAAAACTTTAAAAATCTTCTTCTCAAAAACCAGAAGGCCTAGAGCTTAGATATTTGGTGTGAAGCATTGCCTAGTGACCTTTACAAAGTTTGTTCAAATCATGACCCCGGGGTCAAAATTGACCCCACCCCAGGGGTCAAAATTGACCCTGCCCCAGGGGTCACTTGACTTTCATAGGAAAATCTTAAAAAATCTTCTTCTCAAAAAACAGAAGCCCTAGAGCTTAGATATTTGACATGTAGCATTGCCTAATGGACCTCTACTAAAGTTGTTCAAATCATGACCCCCGGGGTCAAAATTGACCCCGCCCCAGGGGTCACTTGATTTTACATAGGAAAATCTTCAAAAAAATTCTAAAAATAAACCAGAAGGCCTAGAGCTTAGATATTTGACATGTAGCATTGCCTAGTGGACCTCTACAAAATTTGTTCAAATCATGACCCCGCCCCAGGTGTCACTTGATTTTACATAGGAAAATCTTCAAAAAATTTCTAAAAATAAACCTGAAGGCCTAGAGCTTAGATATTTGACATTAGGGCTGTCATCGATAGAAACAATATCGATGTATCAACGATATTTTTTTGTCGATCGATTATCGATTCCCATTTTCAAAAATCGATATTTTACAGAGAGAAAAAACTATCCAGATAAATACTCAGACCCTCAAAAACTATTAAGTTCACAAAGTTGTAAATTTGGATAAATGCAAAAGAGAAGTGAAGGCAAAATAAAAATGAAAGATTTTATTAATTTTTATTTACTTCTTTTATTTCATAAATACAAATACAACACCATCAAACAGTAATATGAAAAATAGGCAATAAAACTAAAAATATCATTTACAGGAAGGTATATAGTATGCATACAAACAAATAGATTGTTAATCTAACTTAATAATCGATGTATCGTCGATATTTGTCTTCTGATATATCGGTATCGTCCATATGCCTAAGACCCAATCAATGACAGCCCTATTTGACATGTAGCATTGCCTAGTGGACCTCTACAAAATTTGTTCAAATCATGACCCCCCGGGGTCAAAATTGACCCTGCCCCAGGGGTCACTTGATTTTACATAGGAAAATCTTCAAAAAAATTCTAAAAATAAACCAGAATGCCTAGATCTTAGATATTTGACATGTAGCATTGCCTAGTAGACTTCTACAAAATTTGTTCAAATCATGACCCCCCAGGGTCAAATTGACCCCGACCCATGGGGTTTCTTGATTGTACATAGAAAAATCTTCAAAATTTTCTAAAAATAAACCAGAAGGCCTAGAGCTTAGATATTTGATATGTAGCATTGCCTAGTAGACCTCTACAAAATTTGTTCAAATCATGACCCCCGGGGTCAAAATTGGTAACTCAAGGATGCTTGGGTCTAGGATCACGAAACTGTTAGGGTGGTTGATCATGATCAGCAGATGACCCCTATTTATTGTGAGGTCAATAGGTCAGATGTCAAGGTCACATTGATTCAGAACAGTAGAACTTTTGTGTACAGTAACTAAATAATTTTTGTTCCTTGTGCAATTAATGAATGTATCAAGGGGGCATTTCGTGTTCTACAAGCTTTTGTTATTACAATGTTCATGGTGCTAGCACCAACATGCTGAGTTATGCCCCCTTTTCACTAGAATTTTAGGTTCAAGTTGTGATGTACTTCTGCTCTATCTCACTTATTTGATTCAAACTTCAAATGGTTGCTCCACATTATTAGCCACATTATATGACACAATGTCATGATGTATTACTTTTGTTGAAAATTTCCATGAATTTTGTACTTTTTATTCTTATTTAATGTTTTGACACAGATTTTATCTATTATCCAATATTTTCATTCACAATGGAGTAATTAAACACTCCAGTTACATCTCCAGCTTCCTCAGATGTGCACTGTTTGACTATCCAGCATCGAAATAGTCGAGCGTACTGTCTTCTGTGACAGCTCTTGTTATCCCATGAAATAGCTGTTTTGGGCATGTCTTGAAATTTTGTACCCACAAAATTAACTGATTTCACTGTAGGTTGATAAATTCAGATAAAATTTCAGTGAAATATGTATATGACTATTACTGTTTTGTAGTGTGCAAGAGGATGAAAGAATTGTCATGACACCATATGAGAAAAACCTTGACTTTTGGAGGCAACTCTGGCGAGTTATAGAGAGGAGGTTAGTGCTTATATTAAAAAATTAAACAACTTTTTATGCCCCCAGCATCTACTGATGCGGGAGGCATATAGTGATTGTCCTGTTCATTCGTCCGTCCGTCCGTATGACCGTCGTTCATATGACTGAAAAATTGTTGAGAAAGACGTTAAACCCGAACACATACACACACACACTGTCCGTATGAGGTTAACCAAATGGGACCGTTTCGTCTAGCATCAATACCCCTTACTAGAATGACTTGATACTAATGCAGATGTAACCTGTGACCATTCCTCATCTTCAGACATCAACTGACCTCAGTTTGACCTTGACCTTGACCTCGTTTTGAACTTAGGTTGCTTTGTATCGACAAGGATGCCACTAGGGGCATCAAGCATTTATTGAACACAGCTACTTGTTTGGTTTTTTTTTCTGTTTTTTTTTTTAAATTGTAAGAATTTCTATATGCAACAGAAAGTGTGGGCCTAAGATTGTTATAGTCTGTTAATGAATACGTTTTAATTGCATAGTCAAAACTTAGCTAAAGACCACCTGTAAAGTTAGATTACATTTCATTGGCAAGTTAAATTATTCTAGTTTCTTTTAGCCTGTAAATTAAGACCATTTTTGAGCAGAGACAATGTTTTGACTTTTCTGAGGCATGGTCTTTATAGGCTTGCTCGACTGTAAACAGAAGTTCCGTAACTTGAATGTAACTGAATATTTGACAGTGATATAGTGGTGCAGATTGTTGATGCAAGAAACCCGTTACTGTTCTACTGTCCGGACCTCGAGGCCTACGTGAAGGAAGTAGATAAGAGCAAGATATGTATGGTTCTAATAAACAAGGCAGACTTTCTTGGTAAACAGCAGAGGTAGGTATCACATCTTTGTATTCAGAGATAGTTGTCTATTTATTAGATTCATGCTCTTAATATCAGTTTTCTAGGCTTAACCCTAACCCTGGTAAATTTTATAATGAACCTGTCCATCTTTCAATTTGGACAGTACCATTAACCATATAAAGGGGTGCCTACCAAAAATATACTGACTTAATAGCAAACAGTGCAGATAATGAACAGGCTACACAGATGTGCAGGCTGATCATGATCTACATTGGTTGCAAAGGCAGAACCAATTGTGTCCAGCATGCTAAAGGTTAATGTCATGGGTTTACTCAACCATGAAATCATTAGAAAATTGATTGTTTCACAATATTAGGTTAATTGCCATATAATCATGTTTTGCATGTTCTGGGTGAAAACATGTCAGAAGAGAAAGTCTTTTTAGCTCACCTGTCACATAGTGACAAGGTGAGCTTTTGTGATCACCCTTCGTCCGTCGTCCGTCGTCCGTGCGTGCGTCCGTCCGTGCGTGCGTCCGTCCGTCCGTCAACAATTTCTTGTCTGCACGATAGTGGTTTCATTCATGATTTCATTTTAACCAAACTTGCACACAACTTGTATCACCATAAGATCTCGGTTCCTTTCTTGAACTGGTCAGATCCCATTATGGGTTCCAGAGTTATGGCCCCTGAAAGGGTCAAAATCAGCTATTTTGACCTTGTCTGCACAATAGCAGCTTTATTTATGATTTGATTTTTACCAAACTGGCACACAATTTGTATCACCATAAGATCTTGGTTCCTTTCTTGAACTGGCCAGATTCCATTATGGGTTCCAGAGTTATGGCCCCTGAAAGGGCCAGAATTAGCTATTTTGACCTTGTCTGCACAATAGCAGCTTCATTTATGATTTTATTTTAATCAAACTTGCACACAACTTGTATCACTATAAGACCTTGGTTCCTTTCTTGAACTGGCTAGATTCCGTTATAGGTTCCAGAGTTATGGCCCCTGAAAGGGCCAGAATTAGCTATTTTGACCTTGTCTGCACAATAGCAGCTTCATTTATGATTTGAATTTAATCAAACTGCACAAAACTTGTGTTGCCATAAGATCTCAGTTCCTTTGTTGAACCGGCCAGATCCCATAATGGGTTCCAGAGTTATGGCCCCTGAAAGGGCCAAAATTAGCTATTTTGACCTTTCTGCACAATAGCAACTTCATTTATGATTTGATTTTAACCAAACTTGCACACAACTTGTATCACCACAAGATCTTGGTTCCTTTCTTGAATTGGCCAGATTCCATCATGGGTTCCAGAGTTATGGCCCCTTAAAGGTCCAAAATTGGCTATTTTTGGCTTTTTGCAGCCATATAGAGACTTCATTTATGGTTTTTATTTGATACAAACTTCCAAAATATCTTCAACAACAATAAATCTTGGATTCCATGACAAATCAGATCCAATTGTAGGTTCCAGAGTTATTTTATATCTGATTACCTCCCCTGATTGTAGTCAAAATGGATTTATTATAGTAAGTACTTATAGGACTTATTTGAAATTTCATTATTGTCATTAGTTGGACTGAGCCAACAGGGTAGATAACTATGGACTGATTTTATGTCAAATTACCTCCCTTTATTTCAAATTAATATGGGTATATCTCCGTAACTAATGAAGATACTGATCTGAAATTTCATTTATGTCAACAGATTTATTTGCAGATCCTTCTTTTGTACATTTTCTTTTTAATTACTTCCCTTTTCCGTTACTATAAATAGCTTATTTTTAGTAACTTTTATATTATTGGCCGTAGGGAAAAACCGAGACCACTTTTCTGTGGTACAACATGGATGATACCTCCAATTTTTAGGTGTATTTTGACATATCTGTACCTTGTAAGAATTTTTTTTCTTTTTGGTTAAATTTCTTTCCTTTGTTGTTCCTATCCTTTGGACTTAGATATTTTTTCTGAGGACCTTCTTGTCCTCAAGTGCAATGATAACAGGTGAGCGATATAGGGCCATCATGGCCCTCTTGTTTAAATGCATAGTGGTTAAAACACTGATGAAAAATGGCATTAATCCCCCCAAAAAAACTGTCTTTAATGTAGTTCTGGATACCATATAACTATATACAATGTATGGTCTTTTATGTACTGAAGGTGACCATTTAAATGAAATGTAAAGCTCATGTCATCGTCAATGACCTTCGACTGTCTATAACAATGATATGTTTCTCATTGTATCACCAGATGTATTAAAATATGTATTTAACCTAGGATTCAATTTTTAGCTCACCTGTCACATAGTGACAAGGTGAGCATTTGTGATCACCCTTCGTCCGTCGTCTGTGCGTCTCATGCGTCCATCCGTCCATGCGTCAACAATTTCTTGTCTGCACGATAGTGGTTTCATTTATGATTTTATGTTAACCAAACTTGCACACAACTTGTATCACCATAAGATCTCGTTTCCTTTCTTGAACTGGCCAGATCCCAGTATGGGTTTCAGAGTTATGGCCCCTGAAAGGGCCAAAATTAGCTATTTTGACCTTGTCTGCACAATAGCAGCTTTATTTATGATTTGATTTTTACTAAACTGGCACACAACTTGTATCACCATAAGATCTTGGTTCCTTTCTTGAACTGGCCAGATTCCATTATGGGTTCCAGAGTTATGGCCCCTGAAAGGGCCAGAATTAGCTATTTTGACCTTGTCTGCACAATAGCAGCTTCATTTAAGATTTTATTTTAACCAAACTTGCACACAGCTAGTATCACCATAAGATCTTTGTTCCTTTCTTGAACTGGCGAGATTCCTTTATGGGTTCTAGAGTTATGGCCCCTGAAAGGGCCAAAATTAGCTATTTTGACCTTGTCTGCACAATAGCAGCTTCATTTATGATTTGAATTTAATCAAACTTGCACAAAACTTGTGTCACCATAAGATCTCAGTTCCTTTCTTGAACCGGCTAGATCCCATAATGGGTTCCAGAGTTATGGCCCCTGAAAGGGCCAAAATTAGCTATTTTGACCTTGTCTGCACAATAGCTGCTTCATTTATGACTTGATTTTAACCAAACTTGCACACAACTTGTATCACCACAAGGTCTTGGTTCCTTTCTTGAACTGGCCAAATTCCATCATGGGTTCCAGAGTTATGGCCCCTTAAAGGTCCAAAATTGGCTATTTGGCCTGGTGCACAGTAAAGTGCCCAATTGGGTTAGCATCTAAGTCAAAAAATAAAGTTTTTACTTTGCTTTGAAAAATACCTTTTTTCTACACTTCAACATGTTGTGCACAAGGATCAGTACCCAAATAGATAACTTTTTGTGAATTTTTTTCAAAAAAGTGGATTTAAGTTGCCATGTCGGGTTGGGGACGGACATTACACCTTCATTTAAATTAGATTCCTACTGTAAATGTTTTATACAAAACCAGTTCTTTTACGTGTATTTTCTAATAGTTTGAGGTCACAGATCAAGAAAATATAAGCCTTAACTCTTTGCTTTTCCATTTTTTAAAAAAAATAGCTAATTTCTTTTGAAATTACGATTATTTTCTGTTAATCGTAAAATTCACTTTAATATAAAATTTGGAAAAATGGAACATTTACAGCAGGAAAAACACCTTTAAAGCAATTAATTAATACAAACAACAAAGTAGAAACATAAATACTCTTATTTATATTACATTTAAGCAGAAAATATCATAAATAAATATGTGCCGGAAACGGGGGACGGACATTACATAAAATGACTGGTTCAGCTTTTATAACTACTTTGGAACATAAATTACTCTGAAATTCAAATTTCTTAACTAAGGGAACATTTGTGTCATTTCAATAGGTAATATGTCTATAAATATAGTAAATGGTTTTACTAAATGATAAAGGAAATTCATTTCAGACATTCATTGAAATAGCAGTTAAAAAGCGAGCGAGATTGAAGTATTTCATTTTTACTTATTTGCAAAAAGTATTCTACTAGTATTAAGCAATATTTGGCAAAATCAGCTTTACAATCAATTCTTCACTGCATATTATCATATATATGCAAGTACTGTTCTGTTTCAAAGAAAAAAAACATACGTACAGTACAAGCATTCCCATAAAACTAATCCATACCTAACAACCTTCCAGTAGAATAAAAGCATATTAAATGTAGATGACCATAACATTACTGTATCAGTTTAGCTTTCTATCAGTGCTGTGTTAATGGTACAAAATGAAATAATGATAACATAATAATGTTCTATGATTGAAAAAATATAACACTTTAACAATTTTATTTTTTTTATTTATTTTTTTTTTGTATACTTGTACCAGTCTTTTATTTTTCACGGTTTAATTTAATATAATGCTTTTTTTAAAGGGGGAAGTCCTTGGCAAAAAGGCAAAATATATCCTTACTAAGGGTTTTAATTTTATACAATACACAGGATTATAACACTTACATCAGAGAGTGTGTTTTAGGTAAAGATTCCATAATGATCAATTAAGATCCAGTTTAGGGGTTTTATGGTCCCTTGTATATTGGCACCCTGTTGAGAAAGTGTGATTTTGTGATCTTCTATGGCCACCTGTGTTTTAATGGCATGTTGTTGCCATCTCAATAGGTCACTAATTAATATGTTGTTTTAATTAAGGAATGATTATGATGCATCTTATGACCATTTATTGTGTAGATGAAATTATAAGAGAAAATATAAGAGATAAGAAATATACAGTAGGGCACTAGGGAGGGGGATCAAGTGTTAATGGTAGCATTTCAAAACGTTTTTGTAATTACTAAGGGACAAAAGAGGGGCATAGTTTTCTCGATATGATGTTAAAACCTATAAATTAACAACACTATAAATTTCAAGATGACAGAAGACTAAAACTCTACTTACTTTTTTCAACATGTAGTTTTTAGTACAAAAATGTAATGTCCGTCCCCCAACACATTTAAATGTGCTTATAGATAAATTTGGCAAAGTTTTACCTTATATATATACTCATTAGTCTTTTTTCATGTTTTTGCACGAGTTCTTTATATGAAAGTAAAATTCATGTATGAAACTGATTCATTTTGCTGAAGATTTCAACAAATTTTGACATTTTTTTTACACACACTGTGTTTTTTAAGAAAAAATATCACAAAATAATGTATTTTACTGATTTTAAATGCATTTTTTTAAAAATTTCAGTTCTATTGGTAAATCAGAAATAAAAGGAATTGAATTTGATAGAAAATAACAATATATATACAACTTCAAATCAATGATAAGTGGGGACGGACATTACGGGGACGGACATTACAGATAACTTTTACACTTTTGTCAATATCTAAAAAACTGCTTGATGGATTTCAACAACTTTTGGAAATGTTACTCATGTCATCATATGTAATAAAAATGTGCTGCAAATTTCTAGTTTTATAACACTTAATGAAGTTTATGGTAGGGGGACGGACATTACGGATTTTTTGTCACAAACTAACTTTTGATGAGATATTCGGCTATATTTATTTACAGACTTGATGTACAGAAATGATACTTTGACTATTTCAACTTGCATATTTTTCAAACTTTCAAGGCCATCTCACATGTTCTAGCACCAAAAGATACTACTTTTTTTCTTCACTTTTTTAAGTATAGCATTTTCAGATTTCTAGGGCGTTACATCCATACAACTTGGTTCAAACCATGATTCTCAGAACAAGAATTACAGAAGAACATGATGTTATATATCAAATGAAAGCAAAGATATTTTTCTTTCACAAAATTTAATAGTGAAGATGTAAAAAAGAACAGAATTTCTGTGAGACAGCTTACAAAAATGATGAAATTTTAGATGCTAACCCGTTACATGCAAAAATGGCTAATTTTTGCCTACTTAAACTTGTTGCACTACTTTATTTCTAAATTTTCATGATAAATGTTCACCTCCACATCTACATCTGTATCATACCTTACTTATAAACTTTATTTCATAGTTCTATCATGTATTGTTTGAAAGATGGGGCTATGTACATGATTTTTTGCTGAATTGGGCACTTTACTGTGCACCAGGCCATTTTGGCTTTTGCAGCCATATAGAGACTTCATATATGGTTTTATTTGATACAAACTTCCAAAATATCTTCAACAACAATAAATCTTACATTCCATGACAAATCAGATCCAATCGTTGGTTCCAGAGTTATTTTATATCTGATTACCTCCCCTGATAGTAATCAAAATGGATTTATATCAGTAAGTACTTATACGACTTATTTGAAATTTCATAATTGTCATTAGTTGGACTGAGACAATCAGGGTAGATAACTATGGACTGATTTTATGTCAGATTACCTCCCTTTATTTCAAATTAAAATGGGTATATTTCCATAACTAATGAAGATACTGATCTAAAATTTCATTTATGTCAACAGATTTATTTGGCAGAGCCTTCTTTTGTTCACTTACAATATTTTTTTTTTAATTACTTCCCTTTTACGTTACTATAAATAGCTTATTTTTAGGAACTTTTTTATTATTGGCCGTAGGGAAAAACCGAGACCACTTTTCTGTGGTACAACATGGATGGTACCTCCAATTTTTAGGTGCATTTTGACATACCTGTACCTTGTAAGAATTGTTTTTTCCTTTTGGTTAAATTTCTTCGCATTTTTGTTCCTGTCCTTTGGACTTAAATATTTTTACTGAGGACCTTCTTGTCCTCGAGTGCAGTGACAACAGGTGAGCGATATAGGACCATCATGGCCCTCTTGTTTGATATGTGATTGTCATGTACGGGTTTATACATGTAATTCTAATAAGAAAGCTGATAGAAACAAATGAGAATTATGTGTGTAGTTGTTTTTCTTACCTTTTTCCCTTCAGAATTGAAAAGCATTTGTAAGGGGTGCTGCAGGTAATCTGCCTCAGCGATAAACTTTTATCTAACCATCGCTAAGTATGTGTTCCTCTGTGGTGTATTGGTCAAGGAGGCTGGAAAATATTTATTGCTGCGGCTGCCCGCTCTTGACACCGGCATAATTTTTTCTTGATTTCACTTTCTTTTTAGCTCACCAGAGCACAAAGTGCTCAAGGTGAGCTATTGTGACACGGTCTTTGTCTGGCATCCATCGGCGTGCACCGTGCAGCATTTGTCAGTCATGAATTAACATTTGCCTTGTGAACACTCTAGAGTCCACATTTGTGACCCAATCTTTATGAAACTTGGTCAGAATGTTAGTATTGATGATCCCTAGGTCAGGTTCGAAAGTGGGTCATGTGGGGTCAAAAACTAGGTCAGTAGGTCAGATCAAAGGAAAAGCTTGTGAACACTTTAGAGACCACATTTTTGACCCTAGCCCGCCCTCCTAGCTCAGTAGGTAAGAGCGTTGGTCTATGAATTGTGGGGTCGTGAGTTCGATCCTGGGGTGGGGCGTATGTTCTCCATGACTATTTGATAAACGATATTGTGTCTGAAATCATTAGTCCTCCACCTCTGATTCATGTGGGGAAGTTGGTAGTTACTTGCGGAGAACAGGTTTGTACTGGTACAGAATCCAGGAAAACTGGTTAGGTAAGCTGCCCGCCGTTTCATGACTGAAATACTGTTGGAAAACACGTTAAATCCAAAACAAACAAACAAACAAACATTTTTTACCCATTCTTATGAAACTTGATCAGAATGTTAGTCTTGATGGTCTCTAGGTGAATTTCAAAACTGGGTCATGTGGGGTCAAAAACTAGGTCAGTAGGTCAGATCAAAGGAAAACCTTGTGAACACTCTAGAGATCACATTTTTTACCCAATCTTTATGAAACTTAATCAGAATGTTTGTCTTGATGATCTTTAGGTCAAATTCAACTCTTGGTCATGTTGGGTCAAAAACTAGGTCAGTAGGCCAGATCAACTCTGGTGAGCTATATATAGGGCCATCATGGCCCTCTTGTTTAAAGATAGTATAGAAACAAAATTTCATGTTTTTATGCTCGTAATACAATGAAACTTTTATTCTAAAGAAAAATTGTTTTAGTCATAATCTGAGTCCAGTCCCTTTTAGCCAAACACTTCTTGAAATGAGTCATCTGATTGGGTTCAGATAAAAATAGATTGGTTGAAATAAAAATAGCAATATTGGAAATCCGATTATACGGAAGGATCTGTTGTCAGATCTAACTTTTAGAAAGATGGAGAGCTTTAGTCAGATAGAGCACAGGACCCGAGTCATTTGTTCCAAGTTCAAGTGGTCAGTGATCAAATAGCTTTGCTCCATATCTTCAAAACTACCAAAATAGTATCAGTTATTAGCCTAAGTTAAACCATTGTGGACCATTTGTCCTTCCTGTATCCTGTATGTAGGGAATATATAGGTATAGCTCAGATTTGGTAAGGTTTAAATTTTCAATTTCTTTTTCAGAGAGATTTGGGCAGACTATTTCACCAAGAGGGGTATCAGGGTAGTGTTCTGGTCGGCTGTAGAGGAAACTGCAAGACAAGAACAGGTTGCCAAAAGTGAAAAAGAGGCTGAAAATGGAGGTGATCTTGACAGTGAGGAAGAAGTTGATAATGAGGATGAAGGGGAAAAAAGTGATAGTAATGATGTAGATAATGATGATGATTTTAAGGATGATGATAAATCTGTTGATGACAAGGTAAAAGTTGCGGAAAATTTGGCTGAAACTGCCAGAATAGAAAAGAGAATTGATGACATTGCTGCAAGAAGTGATGATTGTAAAGATATTCTTGCAGCTGATGTTAGAAATAAACTGGAAAGAAACACCGAGTATGATGTAGATGATATTAGAGATGAGAATGAGGAAAATTTTGATACAGCTGCAAATTTAGGAAGTGGACATAATGAAAAAGATTTCGAAAATGTTACTGTTGACACTGCTGATCAATCAGAATCTGTTACATGTACCTGTGATAAATTGGACAAAGCTGGTTCTGACAGTATAACAAATGAACCAGATGGACATGTTTGTAGTGTGTATAGAGAACTGATGAAGCCGATGGAAATAAAGAATACGTCACTGATTTATACTGGGCCAGAGTTACTGGAACTGTTTAAAAGTATTCACTTGACAAAAAAAGTTCATGAAGGACTTACAACAGTTGGTATGGTAAGTTTTTATCTCTGATTTTTTGCTGTAAATATTTAAAATTCAAAAGGATTATTACATTTTAAATTAGTTTTAAATTGCAACAATACTGTTATAAAAAATTAGAAGAAAGGAAATTTTGGTTTAAAAGAACAATATTTCACATTATTTTTTTTAGCTCACCTGTCACATAGTGACAAGGTGAGCTTTTGTGATCACCCTTCGTCCGTCGTGTGTCCGTCCGTCCGTCCGTGCGTGCGTGCGTCCGTCTGTCCGTCAACAATTTCTTGTCTGCACGATAGTGGTTTCATTTATGATTTTATTTTAACCAAACTTGCACACAACTTGTATCACCATAAGATCTCGGTTCCTTTCTTTAACTGGCCAGATCCCGTTATGGGTTCCAGAGTTATGGCCCCTGAAAGCGCCAAAATCAGCTATTTTGACCTTGTCTGCACAATAGCAGCTTTATTTATGATTTGATTTTTACCAAACTGGCACACAACTTGTATCACCATAAGATCTTGGTTCCTTTCTTGAACTGGCCAGATTCCATTATGGGTTCCAGAGTTATGGCCCCTGAAAGGGCCAGAATTAGCTATTTTGACCTTGTCTGCACAATAGCAGCTTCATTTATGATTTGATTTTAACCAAACTTGCACACAACTTGTATCACTAAAAGATCTTGGTTCCTTTCTTGAACTGGCTAGATTCCATTATGGGTTCCAGAGTTATGGCCCCTGAAAGGGCCAGAATTAGCTATTTTGACCTTGTCTGCACAATAGCAGCTTCATTTATGATTTGAATTTAATCAAACTTGCACAAAACTTGTGTTGCCATAAGATCTCAGTTCCTTTATTGAACCGGCCAGATCCCATAATGGGTTCCAGAGTTATGGCCCCTGAAAGGGCCAGAATAAGCTATTTTGACCTTGTCTGCACAATAGCAACTTCATTTATGATTTGATTTTAACCAAACTTGCACACAACTTGTATCACCACAAGATCTTGGTTCCTTTCTTGAACTGTCCAGATTCCATCATGGGTTCCAGAGTTATGGCCCCTGAAAGGTCAAAAATTGGCTATTTTGGCTTTTGCAGCCATACAGAGACTTCATTTATGTTTTTTTTTATACAAATTTCCAAAATATCTTCAACAACAATAAATCTTGGATTCCATGACAAATCAGATCCAATCGTAGGTTCCAGAGTTATTTTATATCTGATTACCTCCCCTGATTGTAGTCAAAATGGATTTATATCAGTAAGTACTTATAGGACTTATTTGAAATTTCATTATTGTCATTAGTTGGACTGAGCCAATCAGGGTAGATAACTATGGACTGATTTTATGTCAAATTACCTCCCTTTATTTCAAAATAAAATGGGTATATCTCTGTAACTAATGAAGATACTGATCTGAAATTTCATTTATGTCAACAGATTTATTTGGTAGATCCTTCTTTTGTCCACTTACAATATTTTTTTTAACTACTTCCCTTTTACGTTACTATAAATAGCTTATTTTTAGTAACTTTTTTATTATTGGCCATAGGGAAAACATGAGACCACTTTTCTGTGGTACAACATGGATGGTAGGATGGTACCTCCAATTTTTAGGTGTATTTTAACATATCTATACCTTGTAAGATTTTTTTTTCTTTTTGGTTAAATTTCTTCCCTTTGTTGTTCCTGTCCTTTGGACTTAGATATTTTTTCTGAGGACCTTCTTGTCCTCAAGTGCAATGATAACAGGTGAGCGATATAGGGCCATCATGGCCGTCTTGTTTGAGTTTAAAATTCATGTTTCATTTTTTGACTTAAAAGTTGGGTGGGGGACCAACCTTTTGTTAAAACCTGAGTTATTAGATTGGGGTAGATGTCGGTCGGGTGGGCGGGCGGCGGCGGCGGCGGCGTCAAACTGGTGTTTCCGGTCAATAACTTTTGTTTCGGTAAAGATATTTGAATAAAACTTGGTATGTATGTAGCTTATATCAAGACAAAGGCTGGGATTGATTTTGGGGTTTCTTGGGTCAAGGTCAAGGTCACTGTTACTTAAAATAGAAAAAGGGTTTCCGGTCAATAACTTTTGTTTCGGTAAAGATATTTGAATAAAACTTGGTATGTATGTAGCTTATATCAAGACAAAGGCTGGGATTTATTTTTGGGTTTCTGGGGTCAAGGTCAAGGTCACTGTTACTTAAAATAGAAAAAGGGTTTCCGGTCAATAACTTAACTTAGGAATGAGCTATCATGATGAAACTTAGTGTATAGAAAACTTATATAAAGTTGTAGCTTGGGATTGATTTTGGGGTTTCTGGGATCAAGGTCAAGGTCATTGTTACTAAAAATAGGGTTAGGGTTAGGGTTAGCATATCTTCTACATGCATGGAGGGATTTTGATGAAAGTTAGCACAATTGTTCACCATCATGAGACGGAGTGTCATGCAAAAGAACCAGGTCCCTAGGTCTAAGGTCAAGGTCACACTTAGAGGTCAAAGGATACAAGAATGAAAACTTTGTCCGGAGCATATCTTCTTCATGCATAGAGGGATTTTGATGTAACTTGGCACAATTATACACCATCATGAGACGAAGTGTCTTGCACAGTTCCCTTCTTTAGAATTACTTCCCTTTGTTGTTACTATAAATAGCTTATATTGTAACTTTTTCATTACTAGACGTAGGGAAAAATCGAGACCACTTTTCTGTAGTACAACATGCATGTTACATCCAATTTTGAGGTGTATTTTGACCAATCTCTACTTGGTAAGGATTGCTGTGTGGACTTACAATTTTTTTTTTTGTATTTTTTTTTTTTGTATTTTTTTTTTTTTTAAGATTAACTTCCCTTAGTTGTTACTATAAATAACTTATATTGTAACTTTTTTATAATTGACCGTAGGGAAAAACCAAGACCACTTTTCTGTGGTACAACATAGTTGTTACTTTCTAATTTTAGGTGTATTTTAAGGTATCTCTACCTGGTAAGGAGTTTTTTTGTGGACTTAGAAAAACAAAAGAATTACAATGATTACTAAACAACCACAAAATTAAAATTACATCTGCAAATACAGGTGCTAGAGTAAAGAAATTTCCTGTGACGGGCGTATATTGTGACATTCTGGCACTCTTGTTTATTCTTATGAAAAGTGTTGAAAACCTGGTTTCGTGGCATTGCCGCGTTTCTTGTTCTAGTTTTATGTTCTGTCTTAAAACATTTAGAAATATATATTGCGAATGTTATTATAGGTGGGCTACCCTAACGTAGGGAAAAGTTCAACCATCAATGCCATACTGAAGATGAAGAAAGTTCCTGTATCAGCAACGCCGGGACGTACCAAACATTTCCAGGTAATAATAAGCATGGTAGACCATAAAAATACCGTACTTATTTTTAATTTTCGAAGAAGGAGGGGTATATTGTTTTGCAGATGTCAGTCTGTTTGTCTGTTGGTCAGTTGGCTTGTAGATCAATCCGTTTCCAGATGATGACTCAAGAATGCTTGGGCCTAGGACTATGATAGTTGATAGGGAGGTTGGTCATTACCAACAAATGACCCCTATTGATTTTGAGATATTTCGGTCAAAGGTCAAGGTCACAGTGACCCAGAACAATTAAACAGTTACCTGATAACTCAAGAACGTTTTGGCCTAGGACCATGAAAGTTGATAGCGAGGTTGGTCATGACCAGCAAATGACCCTATTGGTTTTGAGGTCAAAGGTCAAGGTCACAGTGAGCAGCAACAGTTTAAAGGTTTCCAGATGATGACTGAAGAACACTTGGACCTAGGATCATGAAAGTTGAAAGGAAAGTTGATCATGACCAGCAGATGACCCCGCTTGATTTTGAAGTCAGTAGGCCAAAGGTCAAGGACACAGTTACCTTGAACAGTAAAACTTTCCAGACGTTAACTTGAGAACGCTTGGGCCTAGGATCACAGAACTTAATAGGGAGATCGGTCATGACCAGCAGATGACCCCTATTGATTTTGAGATCAGTAGGTCAAAGGTCAAGGTCACAGTGACCCAGAACAGTTAAACGGTTTTCAGATGATAACTCAAGAACACTTCGGCCTAGGATCATAAAAGTTGATAGGGAGGTTGGTCAAGACCAGCAAATGATCCCTATTGATTTTGAAGTCAGTAGGTCAAAGGTCAATGACACAGTGACCCAGAAAAGTAAAATCATTTCCAGATAATAACTTTAGAACACTTGGGCCTAGGATTACGAAAATTAATTGGGAGGTTAATCATGACCAGCAGATGACCCATATTGGTTTTAACGTCAATAGTTCAAAGGTCAAGGTCACTTTGACCAAGGACAGTAGAACTTTTGTGCACAGTGATGAAATAATTTCTGTTCCTTGTGCAATTACTGAATGCATCAAGGAGGTCATTTTGTGTTCTACGAGCTCTTGTTACGGAGTAATAATCTGAATTAAAATTAAAATTGACATGTCCATGCAGATTATGACTACTGAGGACATCTGTCATTTCTGTCGTAACCCACAAAGCATATTTAAGAATGTCTCCTTATGTTTCAAAGTTCGTGTTGCAAATATGCTGAATACGCTATCATAAAATTATAAGCAGATTTAAACATAGTCCCTGTTTTATATTTTCAGACCCTGTATGTTGATCCTACACTGATGTTATGCGATTGTCCAGGCCTAGTGTTCCCCTCGTTTGTGACAACTAAAGCTGACCTGGTCCTGGGTGGAATATTGCCTATAGACCAGATGAGAGACTATATCTCTCCTACAGCTCTTGTATCCTTTTCCTTACAACTACTTTTTTACAGTCATTTAAGGTGGTAATAGGAATATTGTGATTTAAAGATATTCTCAGTTTGTCAATTTTTTGGCCCAAAATTTTTTTCCCTGTATAAAATTCTAGCTCATGTTTTTTTATTTCTTTAAAAGAACTTTTACAAACATTTACATAAAAGTTTTATCACAATTCCTTTATATAGCCAAACTTGAAATTAAGAAAATTTTGCTGTCCAATATGGGTGAGATTTATAATGGCAAATACCTATAAAATTCAAAGAACTGTTTAATGGAAAAGGTGGATAATGTAGGATTTTTAGCTTGACTAATCCATTGTCTAGCTATTCTACTCACGTTGGCATCTGCGTCAGCGTCACACCTTGGTTAAAGTTTGGCATGTAAGTCAAATGGCTTTCATTTAAAGACATATAGCTTTGAAACTTGTTTTTACTTTTTCTAGGTCAATTACCAACCTCACCGGGTCATGTCCCATAACTCTGACATGTATTTTGAGCTAATTATGCCCCCTTTTGGACTTAGAAAATCTTGGTTAAAGTTTTGCATGCAAGTTAATTTCTCCAAAACTACTGCAGATATTGAATTGAAACTTCACATGTGTCTTTGGAGTTATAAAACTAGTTGATAGTATCAAGTCTCATAACTCTGACCTGCATTTTGGCCAAATTATGCCCCCTTTTGGACTTAGAAAATCCTGGTTAAAGTTTTGCGTGCAAGTACATACAGCTATTACTGAAAGGCATATAGATTTGAAACTTATTTTTTCTTTTTCTAGATCAATTACCAACCTCACTGGGTCAAGTCCCATAACTTTGACATGTATTTAGGCCAAATTATACCCCCTTTTGAACTTAGAAAAATCTGGTTAAAGTTTTACATGCAAGTTTCCAAAACTAATACAGAATGATATTGAATTGAAACTTCACATGTGTCTTCAGGGTTATAAAACTAGTTGATAGCATTAAGTCCCATAACTCTTACCAGCATTTGGCCAAATTATGCCCCCTTTTGGACTTAGAAAATCCTGGTTAAAGTTTTGGATGCAAGTACATACAGCTATTCTTGCATAAAAACTACTTTTTTTACTGGATCCGCTCATGTATTAACAGGAGAAAAATTGTGTGCAAACAAGGCAATTCACGTGCTGTTAATACATGATTTTTAACTTAGAATTCTGCAAGTTACATATTCTGCAAGTTACATATACTATCTTCAAAACTAATGCAGATACTGGATTGAAACTCTATAGATATTTTAACATTTAGGGTGATATTTTCCTGCTTCGAATAGTCGAGAATTAGCTGTCTTATGGACAGCTCTTATTATCTCAGAAGGAGGGAACAGGAGTGAACATATTAAGTATTTGACAAATAAACCCCACCCCCCTCCCCAAAAAAAGCACTTTACAAGTAGTAACCTATTGCTATGCTTGACTTTAATTAATGAGCAAAACATTAAACATAAGTCAAAACTGTTAAATTGAGCACTTAAAGAGAATTTCTATAATTTTTAGCTCTACTAGAGCTGTTGGACTCGCCCATGCATCCGCGTCTGCGGCAGCGTCCGTGTCCTGATTTGGTTAAGGTTTTGTATGTAAGCTAGTATCACAGTAACCACTTGTGGGAATGGATTGAAACTTCACACACTTATTCACTATGATAAACTGACCTACATTGCACAGGTTCAATACTCTATTTTGCTTTTTTACAAAATTATGCCCCTTTTTCGACTTAGAAATTCTTGTATAAGGTTTTGTATGTAAGCTGGTATCTCAGTAACCACTCGTGGGAATGGATTGAAACTTCACACACTTATTTACTGTAATAAACTGACCTACATTGTATGTAAGCTGGTATTTCAGTATCCGCTTATGGGAAAGGATTGAAACTTCACGCACCTGTTCACTTTATGAGCTGATAAGCACTGTGAAGGTTCAGTAACCTTTTTCCCCATTTTAAAAAATGATGCACCTTTTTCGACTTTTGTATTCATTCAGTTGACAAGACTGTTGAATAGTCAAGCGTTGCTGACCTCCGACAGCTCTTGTTTTCCTTTCATAGAATTTTTTCAAATTCACATATATAATGGGAAAATTTGTGCTGAAAACAATGAACAAATAAAAACAATGGGTCACCAAGCTTGTTTTTGTGAAAAATTGTTTTGAACACACCCACTGTTGCTGAAACTGTCAGCGCTTTTTTCAACATTTTCATAATTTTCTGCTTTTTTATAAATACCAACTAAAATATACAACAAGACAGCACTATAAGGTTTATTCTTTTTACAGATTTTATTAGAATCTATATACTTATTTGATATCATAGTCATATTTGTAATACTATATCCTTACAATAATGGGTACAAATTACAATAATCGGTACAAATGAAAACAAAATCTTGTTTCCTATTCACTTTTATGACTTTTTCAATGAAAAATACCCATAGTGAAGAATATTTTTTTAAATTTTGAAAAAACTGTTTCATAGATTTTTTCCTGTTTTTCTTGTGTATAAATAGATCTAATTGTATTGTGAGCATAAAAATGGCTAAAAATGTATGGGTCACCAGACTACATTTTATGTTGAGACCGCTTGAATACAACACCTGTTCGTACGAAAAATGATGCAAATCTGACCAAATTGATTACATGTATATCTGCTGGAAGTTAACAAAAAGTTTTAAAATTCTTCATTCTTTCTATAATTGAATACAAAATAATCTGAAAGGAGATATTATCTTATCAGACCTAAGTCAATTGCCTTACATTATATATGAACAACACTGTCTTTGTACTAAAATGCAATGTGAAAACACAACCACAAAAATGGTAAGATACCTGCCAGGCATGATACTTGTCAATACAACATAAACCAGTATCAACATTTGATTACTGATAAAACTTGATATCAAAGATGTTATTTCATTCAAGATTCCTCATATTTAAGATTGTCTGTCACGTGTTTTAACAAATGTTGACTTCACTTCAGTTTTCTATCTATAGAAAGTGTTGGCTGTGCAGAAAGATGCGCATAAAAACTATAGGAATTCCCTTTAACTGTTTAGATTCCATAAAGAAAATGGTACTTATAATATTACAGTCTTGCATTTTTGTATCATTATAAGTTGTTGCTGGTGATCAGTGGTTTGATCTGTGAATCGTCAGGCCCGACTCGCGGATCTGATCGGACCGCAACTTGTCCAACGATCCACAACCCTAATGGCAATAACTTTGAAATTCTCTCCTTGAGCTTGGGCTTGAAATATCATAAATTATACAAAACTTATGAAAACGGCACATATAAATTGTTTGAATTTTGCATACAAGTCTCTCACCAGATACAGTATTTCGTTGTAACAATGTTTTGAACATTTGAAATAGTCACCATTTGGTGGGTTATACCATGATGTTTCAAAAGAGTTATTAAGACTTAAAAAAAAAATCCAATTAAATTTTAACAGTTTAAAGAAGATTATTCAAACCCAATAATATATATTGTATTTGAGCTGTTTGATATACCTTTGCGTCACTTTTTCACAAAATAGGTGACAGTTTTTTTCTAATATACACACCAAGGATTTTGGCCACAGAAAATCAGAATAAGTGGAAATACTGGCTTACAACAAGAATAATTACTGTCATGTTTTGGAAGTTCGATCAGTGAGAATAATAAGTTTTCACAATTTGCTGTGTTCTTATGAAATTGTATTTGCTAAACACCTGCAGATGTGAAATTTTGCAGCATTATTTCTTTCCCTGAGGCGGAGAGATATCATGTAACACTGTAGAGCATCAACAGGTCTGTTCTCCTGTTCCATGCACTGTCCTAGTAAATTCAGTGCTGTTTCTCTGTGTCCAAGGTTGTCTTCTGTTTCAAAGACCCTCATAAGTTTAGTCAGTGCTTGTTGTTGTTCCTCTGGTCTCTGTAGGCTGCCGTATGTCTTGTATTGTAAAAAATACAGATATGGAAGTGAATCTACTACAGCATAGTCCATCCAGTCATCATGTGTACCTCTATGTTGAAGGTCTTCTTGGGTTGATCTAAACATTTCGTACTGAAGTTCATGTGGTACACAGTTTATTTCCCAAGGGAAAAATCTTACACAATATGCAACTATGTACTTAAATTCTGCGGCATCATATTGACAGAGTTGACGAAATCCTCTCTTCAAGGAATCCCTATAGACGTTGTAGCAGCAACATAAAGGCTCAGTAACTTCAGTGTTATATTGTTCTTCTGTATAAGAAAGAATGAAAGCAACTCTTTCCATATCTCCAGTACAATATATTATAGATGCATGTTTCAGTCTGCTTGAAGCAACATCTGAGTCCATTCCTGCTTCAAGCCAATCAAGTGCTTGAGGAGAAACTGTGTTGTTGATTTGAATGTTCTGTGAGGCTATCAGAGAGCCTATTGAGGTACAATATAAAGGTGCTAGAAGTCTACATGCTGTCTTTTCTAACATGTTACCATCTCTGTAGTACCTTGTAAAATGTAGCACTGTCTGTAACAGAATTTTCAATTTCATTTCTAAACTTTCATCTTTCATCTCATGTATAAAATCATAATGAGTTCTTGAACTTTCTATACCCATGTTTAGTAATAAACCAGCTGTTATGTCCATAGTGTATTCATCTGGCTGAGGTATATCATGATGTAATTCATTTATCATATTAAGCTTAATCTGAAGTCTTTCACCAAGGTCATCAATCTGTATCCCAAAAAGAAAAGTTTCATCACATGATATCAAATTTGACATTCTTTCAAGTAACTGATGTTTAACTTCTGTTGATATTTTTCCGGCCATTAAATTGTTTTTATGATCAAAGAAATGTGGACAATTTCCTGCTAATATACATCTGTTCATTGTCTGTATACAGAAGCTTAAACAGTTTAAAATGTTACACTCCTTCCATATTTTTGATGGTTTACTTGCTATACAGTAAAACAAAACAGTTTTACACATGAAACTTGAAATATAACTTTCATTGTTAAGATTTTCTACATTAATGTATGTTTTAAAAATCATTTTCATTAAGATATAAATTCTTATTTGTGTAATATTTAAATTGAACATCAGGCATCGTTCAGCTAATGAGGTAGAAATTCTCCATTCTAAGTCTGCATTTTCACTGACTTTGCTTCCAACACAAACAACAGAACATCTTGTAGTTTTTGCATATCTCTTCATTGCAACTGTCGGCCATGAATTTGTTTCTTGTCTGTCCAGGAAAACTCTTGACGACTGGGGCCATGATTTACAAGGATATGTTATTACAATGTCTGCAGCAAATATACCTGGTGTTGCTGCAAATGCCATTGATGGTCCTTGTCGCTGATATCCTCCAGGCATAGAATCAGGAATAATTGTATTCTTGACCAATATTCGTCCACTTTTATCCTTGACAAAGTCATCGTCTGTTTCATGTGTATCAGGAAGTGGAGCATCAGGTCTAAGTGCCTGTAAAAGACAATATCCAGGTGGTGTTGTTTCATTCTGGATCATCAGATAGTTGTATTTACCTGGAGTCCACTCAGACCAGTCCTGTATAACAATGTTATCATCCATACAGCCAAGTGTGTCAGTATCTGATTCCAGTCCTATCGTTGTGGTGCCTTCTGATTGACTGCCTAATTCATATACAGTCATTTGTCTACCATCTGCTCCGGGTGTGATTGTCTGCATAGTTTCTCTCAGTAAAGCTGTCCTCCTCCACTTCATCACCATATTTTCGTTTACTCCAATATCGTCCACGACCTCAGAAAGTCTCATGGATATATTGTGATAGTAATCTGGCGTATGAAACATCCTGAAATATAATTTTGAGCATGAACCATCACATGCTTCTACATTTGTATCATTTTCTACTTCAATATGGTAGAAATTATTATGAAAATATGAAAAAATATACATGTAACAGTTTAAATTAAACTTACTGTAATAGCATATTTACTGAAAATGACACTTGGTACAATTACAAATTAAAAAGGGCACACAAATATATATATTCTTATTGTAGTATCACAGTAAAATATTCACTGTCTAATTGTAATAAATGTTTTAGAGATATGGTAGGTCTAAAAACTAATTTTAAAAGTTGACAGATTGCCACATGATTTTGTCTCTTCTCCATGTCTCTCAGACAAACATTTTAAAATTATTTGAAAACTATGGTCTGGACAGCATAGTTTTCTTTATATGGAAAACACCTCATCTGAATTTGCCATGGAAGAAATGTGTCATGGATGACTACCAAAATTGTTATCTGCTTGAGTGAACAATTTACTTTAATAAAATGCAAGTTTGTTAAATATTAATAAAGAAAGGACTGAACTATGAAAATAAAGTAATGTAAGGTGCTAAATGAAAATAAAAAAAAGCTGATAAAATAAAACAAAATGAAATAACTAACCTGCTGAATTTACTGAAATTTCCCAAATAGTTTAACTTCCTCTTTTGGTTTCAACTAATCTTTCAAGGGAGATGACTGCCCTTCATAATTGTGTATGATAGTCGTTTGCATTAAGTCCCTTGTAGTTTATTATGGCTAATATAAGTTATGTACAATTTTGCAATACTTAAAATTAAGTTTTTTAGCTTGACTATGATGAACTATTTTGGATCCAGCTGGAGTGGGTGCTGGTGCCTGATTCCAGTTTGGTAAAAGTTTTGATGTATTTTGAACTCATCTCTGGGATGCTGTTGTACTGTTTATACACTGTTTTATAACATCTTTTATCTTTTTAGCTCACCTGTCACAAAGTGACAAGGTGAGCTTTTGTGATCGCGCGGTGTCCGTCGTCCGTGCGTGCGTGCGTGCGTGCGTCCGTAAACTTTTGCTTGTGACCACTCTAGAGGTCACATTTTTCATGGGATCTTTATGAAAGTTGGTCAGAATGTTCATCTTGATGATATCTAGGTCAAGTTCGAAACTGGGTCACGTGCCATCAAAAACTAGGTCAGTAGGTCTAAAAATAGAAAAACCTTGTGACCTCTATAGAGGCCATATATTTCATGAGATCTTCATGAAAATTGGTTAGAATGTTCACCTTGATGATATCTAGGTCAAGTTTGAAACTGGGTCACGTGCCATCAAAAACTAGGTCAGTAGGTCTAAAAATAGAAAAACCTTGTGACCTCTCTAGAGGCCATATATTTCACAAGATCTTCATGAAAATTGGTCAGAACGTTCACCTTGATGATATCTAGGTCAAGTTCGAAAGTGGGTCACGTGCCATCAAAACTAGTCAGTAGGTCAAATAATAGAAAAACCTTGTGACCTCTCTAAAGGCCATATTTTTCATGGGATCTGTATGAAAATTGGTCTGAATGTTCATCTTGATGATATCTAGGTCAAGTTTGAAACTGGGTCAACTGCGATCAAAAACTAGGTCAGTAGGTCTAAAAATAGAAAAACCTTGTGACCTCTCTAGAGGCCATATATTTCATGAGATCTTCATGAAAATTGGTCAGAATGTTCACCTTGATGATATCTAGGTCAAGTTCGAAACTGGGTCACATGCCGTCAAAAACTAGGTCAGTAGGTCTAAAAATAGAAAAACCTTGTGACCTCTCTAGAGGCCATATATTTCACAAGATCTTCATGAAAATTGGTCAGAATGTTCACCTTGATGATATCTAGGTCAAGTTCGAAACTGGGTCACATGCCGTCAAAAACTAGGTCAGTAGGTCTAAAAATAGAAAAACCTTGTGACCTCTCTAGAGGCCATATATTTCACAAGATCTTCATGAAAATTGGTCAGAACGTTCACCTTGATGATATCTAGGTCAAGTTCGAAAGTGGGTCACGTGCCATCAAAAACTAGGTCAGTAGGTCAAATAATAGAAAAACCTTGTGACCTCTCTAAAGGCCATATTTTTCATGGGATCTGTATGAAGGTTGGTCTGAATGTTCATCTTGATGATATCTAGGTCAAGTTCGAAACTGTGTTACGGTTGGTCAAAAACTAGGTCAGTAGGTCTAAAAATAGAAAAACCTTGTGACCTCTCTAGAGGGCATATATTTCACAAGATCTTCATGAAAATTGGTCAGAACGTTCACCTTGATGATATCTAGGACAAGTTCGAAAGTGGGTCACGTGCCATCAAAAACTAGGTCAGTAGGTCAAATAATAGAAAAACCTTGTGACCTCTCTAAAGGCCATATTTTTCATGGGATCTGTATGAAAGTTGGTCTGAATGTTTATCTTGATGATATCTAGGTCAAGTTCGAAACTGGGTCACGTGCGGTCAAAAACTAGGTCAGTAGGTCTAAAAATAGAAAAACCTTGTGACCTCTCTAGAGGCCATATATTTCATGAGATCTTCATGAAAATTGGTCAGAATGTTCACTTTGATGATATCTAGGTCAAGTTCGAAAGTGGGTTACGTGCCATCAAAAACTAGGTCAGTAGGTCAAATAATAGAAAAACCTTGTGACCTCTCTAAAGGCCATATTTTTCATGGGATCTGTATGAAAATTGGTCTGAATGTTCATCTTGATGATATCTAGGTTAAGTTCGAAACTGGGTCATGTGCGGTCAAAAACTAGGTCAGTAGGTCAAATAATAGAAAAACCTTGTGACCTCTCTAAAGGCCATACTTGTGAATGGATCTCCATAGAAATTGGTCAGAATGTTCACCTTGATGATATCTAGGTCAAGTTTGAAACTGGGTCACGTGCCTTAAAAAACTAGGTCAGTAGGTCAAATAATAAAAAAACCTTGTGACCTCTCTAGGGGCCATACTTTTCATGGGATCTGTATGAAGGGTGGTCTGAATGTTCATCTTGATGATATCTAGGTCAAGTTTGAAACTGGGTCAACTGTGGTCAAAAACTAGGTCAGTAGGTCTAAAATTATTTAAATCTTTTGACCTCTCTAGAGGCCATATTTTTCAATGGATCTTCATGAAAATTGATCTGAATGTTCACCTTGATTATATCTAGGTCAGTTTCGAAACTGGGTCACGTGCGGTCAAAAACTAGGCCAGTAGGTATAAAAATAAAATAACCTTGTGACCTCTCTAGAGGCCATATTTTTCATGAGATCTTCATGAAAATTAGTGAGAATGTTCACCTTGATGATATCTAGTTACAATTCAAAACAGGGTCACGTACCTTCGAAAACTAGGTCAATAGGTCAAATAATAGAAAAACCTTGTGACTTCTCTAGAGACCATATTTTTCAATGGATCTTCATGAAAATTGGTCAGAATTTTTATCTTGATAATATCTAGGTCAAGTTCAAAACTGGGTCACATCAGCTCAAAAACTAGGTCACTATGTCAAATAATAGAAAAAAGGACGTCATACTCAAAACTGGGTCATGTGGGAAGAGGTGAGCGATTCAGGACCATCATGGTCCTCTTGTCTTAATGTATGGATGTCACAAATTCATTAATTATTTATGGATATCATAAATTCATTTAGAGATATCAGAAATTCATTTTTATGATATCATTAATTATTTTTGTATATCATGAAATACAGTTATAGATATCACAGAATGGTTTATTGATAACTATAATTTGATGTCTCAAAACAAGTTCAATTTCATAAAACAAATTCAAGATATTATTAAAAAGAATTAAGGATATCATGAAGGTGCTCAGATTGAGCTATTGTGATCACTCACCGTAAGTTTGTCCATTCATACACATTTTCCTTTAACCTGGCGGCAAGTGATTCTGCCTTTGCGACCATTTCAGACCAAGATCAGCGTGAACATCTTGCTGGCTGACCATGATCTGCACTGTTCACTGTTCAGTCAGTAAAATTTAAGTGAATGCCCTTTTGAATAATAAATGGTACTGCCCAGATTGAATGATGGATCAGTCCATTTTGGAAACTTAGTAGGCTAAAGGTTAAACAGCTTCTCCTAAATCTTCACAGGGATGTTCCTTGGATGGTGTTCTATAAAGGTTGTTCAAAGAATCAAATTCCATACAGAACTCTGGTTGCCATGGCAGATGAAAGGAAAAATTTGAAAAAAAAATCTTCTTGTCCATAACCAAAGGTCCTAGGACTTTGATTTTTGGTATGTAGCATCATCTAGTGGTCCTCTACCAAGATTGTTCAAATTATACTCAAAGGGTCAATTATAATTATAGCTCCGGCCTGGTGGTCATATTGTTAATATAGACTGATATTGGGAAAAACTTTGAAAATCTTGTACAAAATGGTAAACCACATGTCCTAGGGCTTTTATATTTGGTATGTACAATCATCTAGTGGTCCTCTACCAAGATTGTTCAAATTATCCCTTTTGAGGCGAATGTGGCCCACCTGGAGGTCACATTTGACTTAGAACCTTCAGACTTCATAGGGTTATAGGACTTACAGAGTAAATGACTGTGATTGTTTTTATGGTTACTTGATCAAAGGTCAAGGTCACAGGGGCCTTAACATGGAAAACCATTTCTGATCAATAACTTGAGAACCACTTGACCCGAAATGTTGAAACTTTATAGGACGTTTTGACATTTAGAGTAGATGACCCCTTTTGATTTTTTGGGTCACTTAATCAAAGGTCAAGGTCTCAAACCAGAACATGGAAAATGGTTTCTGATCAATAACTTGAGTACCATTTGACCCAGAACCTGTAATCTTCATAAGAAGATAGGTCTGAGAGAGTAGATGGCCCTTATTGTTTTTTGGGTCACTTGAGCAAAGGTTAAGGTCACAGGGACCTGAACATGAAAAACTCTTTCCCATCATTACATACCTCTTCTTCTGTTTGACAGAGGTCTGCATTTTTCTGGAAGACGTCTTTGAACAAAAGAATTCTCGTGCAGAGGTCTAGCAGTGCTGACACAGACCTGAGCACGTGAAAAAGTGATTAACTAGCATCTATTAAACACATGTTTCAATAACATGCTTTTTATGGTGATTTTATTATGATTGCTCATTATCACCTAATAAAATGGTAAATAAATGGATTTCAAGAAAAGCGTAATTTTATTAACATTTCTTTTTATTAAATGCATGATTAAAATTAGAAAAAAAACAAACAGATTTCGACATAGAGCCGTAAAAAATAAGAGGAAAAAATATGAATGTATGTGAAATCAAAATAATAAATAAAAATTAGGAAAATATATAAAAACTGCTCTACCACTGAGGCAGACCAAAACAATTATACAATTCACCATTTTCGAGCATATTCCACTCCAAACATTTTCTTCTTCAGTTAAATGAATGTGAACAATTGAATATTTAGCAACACAGTGAACACAGATTTTAACAAGCAAATTGGTATCCCCTGCAAAATAGGTTTGTGGTGAGGAATGGCAAATAAATATATCTGGCCAAGAATTCAGTTTAACAGAAAACGAATGTTTTAAGTGTACATAATAAATGTATGCTAAGTTGATCCTATGTATAAAATTATTTTTTGAATTGTAATAGGCTCGGTCTCGGTCACAAATAATCCTGCGGGCTTCTGCAGATGTTAATACACAAAAAAACGTGTATTATCCCTACATTACTTACAGGCATATAGATTTGAAACTTATTTTCCTTTTTATGCCCCCGGCATCTACTGATGCGGGATGCATATAGTGATCGTCCTGTCCGTTCGTCCGTCCGTACGAGGTTAACCAAATGGGACCATTTCGTCTAGCATCAATACCCCTTACTAGAATGACTTAATACTAATGCAGATGTAACCTGTGACCATTCCTCATCTTCAGACATCACCTGACCTCAGTTTGACCTTGACCTTGACCTCATTCTGGACTTAGGTTGCTTTATATAGGCCATCTCTTGGTTAACCAAATGGGACCGTTTCGTCTAGCATCAATACCCCTTACTAGAATGACTTGATACTAATGCAGATATAACCTGTAACCATTCCTCATCTTCAGACATCACCTGACCTCAGTTTGACCTTGACCTTGACCTCATTTTGGACTTAGGTTGCTTTATATGGGCCATCTCTTGGTTAACCAAATGGGACCGTTTCGTCTAGCATCAATACCCCTTACTAGAATGACTTGATACTAATGCAGATATAACCTGTGACCATTCCTCATCTTCAGACATCACCTGACCTCAGTTTGACCTTGACCTTGACTTCATTATGTCTCCCACCACACAGTGGTGTTGGAGACATATTCATTTACTCCAGTCTGTGTGTGTGTGTGTGTGTCTGTCTGTCACAAAGCTTGTCCGCACTCTAAGTCGAATATTTTTCATCCGATCTTCACTAAACTTGAACAAAATGTGTTTGACCATAAGACCTCAGCCAAGTTCGATAACTAGCTAGATCGGCCAAGACTGTCGTGGAGACATTAAATGAAGACAAAAGTGTTGTCCGTTTTACGTTGACTGTTTACTTCATAGACCGGAAGAACAACAAGTGACGTCCAGGACGTCATAACATACAACAAAAGAGCGCGTTACGTAGACGTGACGCCAAGAATGGCGCGTCGTTAAATATACATGTTACTTAACGTGACACTCCGGGGGCCACGATGCTGATTTTTAAACATAAAACATGTTATTTAGAGTATTTACAAACAAACATATAAAACATAGTAAATCACTTTCTCTGAGAAATAACAGTCTTTGCTTATTCCAGAATATGTTATATCACTTAGAACTGCGGATAATGGTTAACCTAGAAAGTCAGTTAAACTTCTGCATAATCACATATTTTTGAACAAGTGTTACTGTCACTTTAACTTAAAACACGATCTCATATCACATTACGCGTATTACAGTTTGTCTGATCTCTTAGATATTCATTATTACAATCACTAAGTAAGTTCTGTGTAATAGTCACTGGGTAAGGTAACTGTTCTATAAGGAAGCACGCACATCTGGTTACTTTCTTGATATGGGTCGGGTAGTTACACCTCGTCTTGATCTAACACGGGCTGCTCGAATAAGTCCATCATTTCCAACGATAACGTCTTCAATCACGCCAAGGGACCAGCGATTTCTTGGTAAGCTGGTGTCATGTATCTGCACGACGTCACCAATCGTAACAGCATCTCCATGGTTACCTGATGTTCTGTGAAACTCTCGCAAAGATGTGAGGTATTCGTGCTTCCATCTCGACCAGAAGTGTTCAAGTGTTGCAGACTTAAATCTATAAAGTTTGTCTGCAGAATCATGGGATAGGTCGTCTGCTGGGGACTCCGTGTCGTCTGGATAAACAGGGGAGGTAACTCTTCTTCCATACAGTAGATGGGAAGGGGTAAGGGGTTCCTCATCCAAGGGGTCTGCAGATGTGTGTGTGAGTGGGCGGTCGTTTACGATACATTCTACTTCTGCTGTAATTGTTTGAAGAACTTCCATGCTAACCAATGACTTTCCAAGTACTTTTCTGATACAGGTCTTTGTTATACCAATAAGCCTCTCCCACCACCCTCCGTACCATGGCGCGTGCTGGGGAATAAATGACCATGTTATACCATGTGTTCCAAGGACCTTTTCCTTCAGGATTTTGGCGGTGGCGATGTACGTCAGGGCGTTGTCCGACATAATGACCTTGGGTATTGCTTTTCTGCTGAAGAAACGTCGTAGAGCTAAAATAAATGATTCCACAGTCATGTTCGGTACTATTTCTAGATGGACAGCTCGCGTATTGGCACATGTGAAAAGGCAAATGTATGCTTTCTGTAGTTCTCCTCTCGATGCCTTTACTGTTAAAGCTCCGGTAAAGTCTATGCCGGTTACTGTGAATGGTGGCGCAACCTTCAATCTGTTGCTAGGTAACGGTGGGGGGTCAGGTACTCGATATGCTCTTCCTGTGACCTTACGACACGTAACACACGAGCGGACTATTTTCTGAACACGCTGGCGAATGCTAGGAATCCAAAATATTTGGCGAAGATAGGTGACTGTGCTCTCAGTACCGGAATGCATATGTGTAACGTGTGCGTCCAAAATAATAAGCTTTGTAAGGTTGTCTTTGGAAGGAAGTAGGTAGGGAAATCTCGTGCTGTGTAATAACGGTGCGTTAGATAATCTGCCGCCACAACGTATTAATTTGTCGTCATCAAGAAACAAATCAAGCTGTCTCACTAGGTTGGGTCTTTTCAACTGGATGTTTCTATTCTGGTAGATGTACTCTATCACGTCCGGAAAATGACGGGACTGTACGTACTTTATCAGATGCTTGGCTGCTGCGTTGATCTCGTGCGACTCTAGAGGTCCGTAGACCTTCTCAATATTTCTGCAGTTGTTCACAAATCTTAGAACATATGCTGTAACACGTATCAGCTTACGGTATGTGTCGAATCTATTGATGTCTATAACATCTAAAATGCCGGGATCGGGTGTAATTTCTCGCGATGTAGTCATACAGGCGGAATAGTTGGTATCTTCGTGTTCACTGTTGGTGTGCGTACTCAGCATTAATTCATATCCGGGAAATGTTGTCTCGTCGTTCAGCCAGCTAGACCATGCATCCATAATATGTTGTCGTGAAATTTCTCATAGGTAAGTCCTCTCGACAGAAGGTCTGCTGGGTTTGAATCGGTTGGGCAATAGTGCCACATGAAGCCGTCTGTCAACTCATGTATTTCTGTTACACGTCTGGCTATGAATTGTGGCTGTGGTTTGGTTGTAGAAATCCACTTCAGCACGATCTGGCTGTCGCTCCATAAGTATACTTTATCACAATGTATGGTGGATGTTATGTGTTGACTAAGTTTAGCGCCTATAAGTGCTGCACACAGTTCAAGTTTCGGCACGGTAAGTTGTTTAATGGGAGTTACTTTGTTCTTCGCCATCACGAGAGTACTGTGACAACCGGACACAAGGTATGCGCATGAGCCATAAGCTTTTGTGGCTGGCATCGCAGAAGACGTGAAGAGTTACTTCCCTTGGTGTTGTGCCTTGGAAGTATCGTCTGCTAAACTTGGTTTCGGTAGCTTTCGCGGTATCTTCTCTGATCTTACACCACTCTGTAATGATGTCATCTGGCAACGGTTCGTCCCACTCAAATTTACGTTTCCACAGCGACTGTATCAACATCTTGCCTGTCACGGTGATCGGGCTAAGTAATCCAAGTGGATCATAAATGGAGGAAGATTCTTGAAGGATCACACGTTTCGTCAGAACACAGATATTCGACGCTGCCTTCAGTCTTTGTGGAAATGATAGTTCGTCTGTTGAAGAATCCCAGCGCATGCCCAGTACCTTTGTATTTCTGTCCTTATCGCTCACACCATCGGATTTGATTTTCTCACGCAGAGCTGGGTTGTTTGAGCTCCATGATCTCAAATTAAAGGATGCTTTCTGGAACAGTTGTCTGCTGTTAGTGTAGAAATCTAGCAGTGTAGACTCGTCTGGTACGCTGGTAAGTATGTTATCGACGTATAATCCTTGTTGAATACGTTCTGTATCGTCGCATCTGTGTAAGGCAAGGTGTTTTGTTATTGTAGCGTTTAATATAAACGGCGAGCACGTAGCTCCAAAGAGCACTGACTTGAAGCGATATATCTGTAGTGGACTGTCTGGGTTGTTCGGATCTGATAACCAAAAGAACCTAGTGACGTCACGGTCGTCTGGATGTAGACCGATGTTCAAAAACGCCTTCTCGATATCTGTGGATACTGCAAATTCGTGGTATCGGAAGCGTAGTAATATAGCTGTTAGGTCGTTAAGGATGGGTGGGGTATTCATCAAGCACTCATTTAAGGTGGGGGAATCTCGTGTTGACTTGCAGCTGCAGTCGTATACAATACGTATGGGTGTGGTCGCCGAGTCTTTCTTTACGGGATGGTGGGGAATATAATGAACTTTGGTATTCTCGCTTGATTTAACATCTGTAATCTTTTCTATGAAGCCTCTCTTCTCCTGTTCACTTAAAATCTCTCCATACTTCTGAAGTAGTTCTGGTTCTTTTCTAAGGCGGTTTACTACACTAACAGTTCTTCGTCGGCTTATCAGCTCATTACTTGGCAAAAATGGATGATTTTCTTTCCAGGGTAATTTTGCAATGTACTTTCCATTCTCATACGAAATGCCTGTGTTCTGGTACTGTTTGGTATATTCTTCATAGCCTTGGTGTACCGACTTCTGTTCTACTCCTAATGATTCTACTTCCCAAAATCTCTCTAGATTGACTTCTTCCTGCACGTGCATAGTCATAACGTTCAACATAGACACGGGAAATTGGGATGGCTGTATCTGATTTTCGGTACTCAAAGGCCCGGACAAAAGATAGCCGATTCTCGATTGTATAGCTGTAGGCCCGTCTCCTCTAATGATAGTATCTTGCACTATGTCCCAGTAATGGTCAGCGCCCACTAATATCTCGATCTCGAAGTTATCTTCTTCTGACATGGGATGAGCAAGTTTGAGTCCTTTCAGGTACGGAAGATGACCAACGTGTTTCTGGTACGTTTTTAGCGGCACGGAAATTTCAGGTACTATCAGCACTTTGATTGGGATGTTAAATTCTGGAGTTTGTAAATAGACGGTGGCTGTATCTAGGTGTCGTATGCGTCTCTCTGTGTCTCCAAATCCTGATAAGCATAGCGCTTCACTGCCGGTTGGCTGTAGCTGCAGTTTCTGTGCTAGACGTTCAGTGATAAACGAACTCTGGGAACCTTCATCAAACAGGATGTTCGCGGTTGTGGATGTGCAAGATGATGTAACCATGGAAACGGCTGTCTTCAGTAAAACGGGTCCTAGTGCGAAATTATGGGCTGAGTGAAGCACGGATGACTGGGTTTCCTTCGCGTCATGTGTTTTAGGGGGTTCATCTGTAGATTTTTTTCTTGATTCTTCCTCACATATGCTAGTATGGTGTCGGCGCGAACATATCATGCAATTGAATTTAGATCTACACTCGCTAACCTTGTGACTGCGTAGACAGTTAAAACATAACTGCTTTTCTTTTACAATATTGAGTCTCTGTTCGCGATCTTTAATTTTCACACAGTTTGTACTTGAGTGCTCTCCCTTACAATATACACAGGTTGGTACTTGAACGCTTTTAGGTTTCACACTTGGTCTGGTTGGTCTATGAATATTTTTTCTCTCCGTCTTTCGCGTGTCCGATTTCGTCAGGAAGGTTGCTGTAGCAATGAATTCTTGCCCGGTATTCAATGCACTTCCGGCGTCCATAATATTAATTTCATTTATGAGACACTTCATTAATTCATTCAAACACCAAGATAATGTTCCGTGCGCACGTGTAATGTTTGTTCTGACTTCCGGTGGTAATTTCTGAAGGATGATGGGAGTGAGAAGAGATCCATATGTGCTCTCACACTGGTTAAGTGAATCAAGTCCCCGTATGTATGTTTCTGTAGTATCGTAGAACTTTCTCAGACTGGTAACGGTGTTCAGGGGAGCGGGAACCTCAAGTAAAGCTTTCATGTAGGTCTGTATGATTCGGTCTTTATGTCCATACCTTTCGTGTAATAACGACACTGCCTTGTCATAGTTAGCATTAGTTAACGCAAAACCTGCAATTGTTTGTCCAGCTTCTCCCCTCAGAGACGACTTCAGGTAGTTGAATTTTTGTACACCACTGAGTGAAGGGTTCGTGTGAATAGCCGACTCGTATGAGTCCCAGAATGACTGCCAGTCAAGAATGTTGCCATCGAACCGCGGTAGATCTAGCTTCGGTAGTCTATGGTATACAGAGCTGTGGGTGTGGTTAAAGTTAGGCTCTCTTTGGGAAATTATCGTGGATAACATTCTCATCGTTAGTTTGTGATGATTCGCCGTAAACAGACACACGGAAAGCCTGAGAATTAACATTCAAATTAGAAAATGTTACCTTTTTGAAACTTGCTACTTTCTGTATCTTTGTCTGTAAATTATAGATGTACTCATTATGATCCAGTATCTCCGTCTCGATTTGTTCCCCGTCATCTTCTGGAATGAAATCTATGATTTTCTCATGGATCTCGGTGATCGTCTGCTTTTTCTGTCTCAGGGAATCTTCTATCGTCTGCAACTCTTCCAAATCACCTGCTTCTTGCTGAATCATCTCGAATTTTGACAAAAGTCGTGTAACTGCACCCTTGTGCCCCTTCTGGATTGATCGTAGTTTAGTTGCCATTGCTAATGTTTTTCGTCACGGCACCAAAATGTCGTGGAGACATTAAATGAAGACAAAAGTGTTGTCCATTTTACGTTGACTGTTTACTTCATAGACCGGAAGAACAACAAGTGACGTCCAGGACGTCATAACATACAACAAAAGAGCGCGTTACATAGACGTGACGCCAAGAATGGCGCGTCGTTAAATATACATGTTACTTAACGTGACAAAGACACTTTGGAATTATGGCCCTTGACAATAATTTATGAATCACCTACACTCATAAAAATGCTGAAGTCTTCATTCTCAAACATGCACCAAAAACCATTCATCTTGTCCGCACTCTAAGTCAATCATTTCTTATCCAATCTTCACCAAACTCGAACAAAATGTGTTTGCCAATAAGACCTTGGCCAGGTTCAATAACTAGCAAAATCGGCCCAGGGTCTTTGGAATTATGGCCCTTGACAATAATTAATAAATCACTTAGACTCATAAAAATGCTGAAGTCTTCATTCTCAAACATGCACCAAAAACCATTCATCTTGTCCGCCTTCTAAGTCAATCATTTCTTATCCGATCTTCACCAAACTTGAACAAAATGTGTTTGACCATAAGTTCTCGGCCAAGTTCGATCACTAGCCAAATCGACTTAGGCACTTAGGAATTATGGCCCTTGAATTACCAAAAATCAGTATTTTTACGCTTGTCTGTACTGTAACTTGAATATTTCTCATCCGATCTTCACCAAACTTGAACAAAATGTGTGTAACCATAAGTCCTCTCCCAGGTTCGATAACTAGCAAAATTGGCATAGGCACTTCAGAATTATGGCCCTTAAATTACTGAAAATCAGCCATTTTACTCTTCAAAGGTATATTTGTTGTGACTAAATAGTAGGGATGGCAACGAATAGCAATTTTGGTATTCGAATATTCAGTCAGCCTTCCGAACGAATATTCGAATATTCGGTCATCAAATGATCAACAAACTAACTCAAAATCTTATGAATTTATCGTACCCATAGCAGCGCTCTGCATTAATTCTACTTTCGTTCACACCGGAAGTAATTCAGACATTGACGAATTAAGACCGACTTATCGTTCTCATCGCTTGTTCATCTTTTTAAATATAAAATATTTTTTATTTGCGTCCATTTACATATAATCTATATAGCTAGGTTTTACTTATTTTTACATGTTTTTACAGGGATGTAGCCCTCTTGTAAGTAAGGTTCTCTCCACACATATTATAAGTAGCCCATGTCTTATCGGATGATCGCGTGAAATACTTTAAAAAGACAGGCGGCATTGCTTGCATTTTGACAGTAGATTCACTATATAGCATGAACAATACTTTCAATTAAACGGGGTGTAAAATTAAGACTGTGGGTGGGGGGGGGGGGGGGGGGCGTCTTATAAAAGATAAATTTTGCTTTAACTTTACCCTCTGTCTGAATATTGAGTAGATTGTACTACTTTTTTCGTACAAAATGCATTTATTATCAAGAGGAATCCATTTTACATAAAAATAATATTCACCACATTTGACTTGTTTACAACACTTTTCGGCATTTTTCTTTACTGAAATACATCTTGAATCGACTTTGATTGAAATCCGAGTCATTAGTTCAAGTGCTTGATGATTTTAATTACATGTTCGCACCTGCCGAAAACATGGCGATTTGTAACGGATTTACATCAGTTGGGGACTAATAAAATTTCTAAAGGTAAGTAATTAGCGGTACTTACAACAGTGTACGATGTCATCACCATAGTGATGTACAATATCGGCACGCTAAAATACAAAGTGACACGTCTGACAGCGACGGAAGCCATTTTCACGTGTATTTACTATGAAAGCGAATTTTGGTAAATTAGATAAACGAACATACTGGTTATTGCATTTGGTTTTTATTTATTTCTTTTGATTTTATATTTTTTCCGAATATTCGAATAGTGAAACAGTATTCGAATATTCGTGTCATGAACGAATATTCGAATATCCAAATATTCGTTGCCATCCCTACTAAATAGTAAAAAAAGACTGACTTAGTGTTTAGATGATTAGGCAGTTGTGGGAGACATGCGCTTTTCTAAAAGCAGCTCTAGTTTTGGACTTAGGTTGCTTTATATGGGCCATCTCTTGGTTAACCAAATGGGACCGTTTCGTCTAGCATCAATACCCCTTACTAGAATGACTTGATACTAATGCAGATGTAACCTCTGACCATTCCTCATCTTCAGACATCACCTGACCTCAGTTTGACCTTGAACTTGACCTCGTTTTGGACTTAGGTTGCTTTGTACCGACAAGGATGCCACCGGGGGCATCAAGCGTTTATTGAACGCAGCTTCTTGTTTATAGATCAATTACCAACCTGGATTGAAACTCTATAGATATTTAGAGTAATATTTTCCTGCTCCTGGGACAATATTTCGAATAGTCAAGCATTGGCTGTCTTATGGACAGCTCTTGTTAATAATGTCAACCAATTAAACTGGAAGAAATGAAAATGTATATAATTCTTTTTCTTGTTTTATGTCTGATACTTGCGTTATATCTTCATTTAATACAAATACAATAGGGTTATTATAACCGTAGCTTGATCTGGGATGCTGTATTCGGCTCGAGTGGATTTTGCCAGATCAGATCTCACGAGGCGTGCAAGCGCCGAGCGTGATCTGACCTAGCAAAATTCACGAGAGCCGAATACAAAGTCCCAGATCTAGCTACGGTTATAATGACCCTTTTATTATATACCTTTACCATTTTATCCTTGTTTTGTTCTTGAATGAAATTTTCAATGTTTATCGATATTAAATGGAACTTAGTGAAGATTTTATGTGCGCTATTTATAGAAATGTGCCGGATCATGCATATTAATGAAAATAGTCTGGCAGCATACAATTCGGAAAGGTACAATATGGAATTCAAAAGGTACAATACGGAATTTTTGTCTGTCTGTTCATATTTGATTGTGAAATACATGCCGATTTTTTTACAGAATTTATATAGGTATATAATAAAAATTAAGATGATATGAGAATCTCGTTCATTGTCAGATTATATGATGGACAATTTCTCTGTATTGTCTTCTAAATTCATTTAAATTATTTAATTAAAGAAAGTACCTCTTGAACCTGTTCTATTACCTTACTTTATTTTGTGAAACAATACCTTGACAAATAATAAAGTTATGTCAGAAGATTCCACGTTGGTTACTGGAGAAAACCTATGGAATCAATTTGCCAAAGCCAGTGGAAGGTGAAGATCCACACAGGCCCCCTACAGCACATGAGTTACTCAATACATATGGAGGTAAGTCAGAGGTAAAAAACCAAACAAAAAAGCATTGATACCTGTAGAGAGGTTGGAATTTCCTGACTGCATTTTTGTGCCCCCCCCACGCCCCCCCCTCTTCAGTGGTGAGGGCATATAGAGTTGCTCTTGTCTGTCTGTCCGTCCGTCCTTCCGAGAATCTTGTGTTGTGCCTAGCTCCAAAAGTATATGATGTAGAGTCACAAAACTTTACAGGAATATTGGTCAGCATGTGAAGTTGCGCACCTGGGGTTTCGCGTCCGGATTCATTCAGTCTTGTAGGAGTTATGACCCCTGACTTTGTAAAAATTGGTCATTTTAGTGTTGTGTCGCGCCTAGCTCCAAAAGTATTTGATGTAGAGTCACAAAACTTTACAGGAATGTTGGTCAGCATGTGAAGTTGTGCACCTGGGGTTTCTCGTCCGGATTCATTCAGTATTGTAGGAGTTATGGCCCCTGAGCTAGGAAAAAATTGTCATTTCAATGTTTTGTCACGCGTAGCTCCAAAAATATTTTACCTACAGTCATTATTTCACTACACAAGACCTGACTTCTTGTCCAGACTTACTCAGAAAAAAAGTTTGTGAAACATGTATGTAAAAAATGTTGAAATGTTCTTGACCTAGAATCATAAAACATTAGAGGATTGTTTTATAGCCTATGAAGTGTTCTCTTTAGGATTTTACTCAGCTAGGCCAGAGTTATGGCCAACTAAGTGAAAACTACACGTAAGGTTCTTAAAAGTCTGTGTTGCAAACAAACCATGTTACAGTGGCAGGAGTGGGGGCACCTGTGTCCTATGGACACACATCTAGTTGAAGACATGATTTCCCTTTTAAATGGTCATTAGCTTGGCATGTATACATCCAAAATACTGCTAACGTATCAGTGTTATCAAAGTCAGGTAAATGTTTTCTAACAAATGTTGTTTAGCTACTGTAGATGTTCAAGCTTACATGCTTTTAAAGAAAATTTAAAGCTCAAACTTGTGCTCATTACTGGAAAATGGTCCAGTCATTGACTTAACTATTTCTATGATAAAGGCCCACACAAGTGTTTTATTTTGTATAAAGATTAAGATAGAGGTCTGTTCTGGTGTAATCCATTCATTTTACGAGAATATGTTGCGGTAATTAGACACCGACATTTTGTACTTAATATAGACTAAACACAGATATAAGATGACCAGAGTAATATAGGTATACAAGAAGCTTCTATACACAGTTATAAACACTGGGTATCCACTTGGCATCCCTTTTGGAGATTTTAAAGTACACTGATATTAAATGGACATGTTAAATTAATATATCTCAATGCAATATACAGACGGCTTTTAATTTTCAGCAATGAGAGGATTCATGACAAATCGTGGTCTCCCTGATGGGCCAAGATCCTCAAGATACCTGCTGAAAGATTATGTCAATGTAAGCACATTCCCATAATACCTTCCTTCACTTTATTTGTAAATTAACGTGAAAATAAATCTATGAAATATTTATATACACTTTTCTGTAACTTATTGTTTACTGGAGATATTGGACAAAATTTTTTTAAATGTTCCTGATTATTTTAGGAACTTAAATCGAATTGTTGACAAAAACAAATTAATTTCCTTTTAATAATTATGATGTGCTTGCATAATATTCATGTTTTTGGTTGCACGACTAAATGGTTGAATTTTTATAGTTTTGTGTAATTTTTATTATTGTGAGATAACTGTTTTTTGTAAGGTTACAGTTTTTGTTCAGAAGATGACATTTTCCAATTTGCTTTCATTAAGGAAGTAAAAATTGTACAAATATATATTGTGTATGATTTATTTCAATATATACTGTGTATGATTTATTTCAATATATATTGTGTATGGTTTATTTCAGTATATATTGTGTATGGTTTATTTCAGTATATATTGTGTATGATTTATTTCAGCATATATTGTGTATCCTTTATTTCAGTATATATTGTGTATGATTTATTTCAGCATATATTGTTTTATTTCAGTATATATTGTGTATGATTTATTTCAGTATATATTGTGTGTGGTTTATTTCAGTATATATTGTGTATGGTTTATTTCAGTATATATTGTGTATGGTTTATTTCAGTATATACTGTGTATGGTTTATTTCAGTATATACTGTGTATGATTTATTTCAGTATATACTGTGTATGATTTATTTCAGTATATACTGTGTATGATTTATTTCAGTATATATTGTGTATGATTTATTTCAGTATATATTGTGTATGATTTATTTCAGTATATTTTGTGTATGGTTTATTTCAGTATATATTGTGTATGATTTATTTCAATATATATTGTGTATGATTTATTTCAATACATCTTTTAAGAGTCATTTTGTAGGTGTGACTGTATCACAACTATCACTTATGGCACTGTGACATAATTATTGAGATACAACAATAATTATGTCTCCCACCATACAGTGATGTGGGAGACATATTGATTTACTCCTGTCTGTGTGTGTGTCTGTCTGTCACAAAGCTTTCCGCACTCTTAAGTCAAACATTTCTCATCCGATCTTCATCAAACTTGAAAATGTGTTTGACCATAAGACCTTGGCCAAGTTCGATATCTAGCTAAAAACCGCCCAGGCACTTTTGCATTATGGCCCTTGAATTACTGATTGGATCCACTCGTCTAGACCATCTAGACGAACTAGAAATTTTTGGTAGGAACCATTCTTCTGAACAATCCAAACAAGGCAGTTGTGGGAGACATGCACTTTTCTCAAAAGCATCTCTAGTTTTACTTGATACAAACAATAATTTTATCACGTAAAAGTGTCACTTTTTCAATTTTCCTTGTTTGATAGAAAACAAAATGAAGTCGTGTTAGAATTATCATTTTAGCGAGTTACCATTGCAAACAAAAAACAATATCCCTGCTTCTTGCTTGAAAGTAGTTTTAAGATATCAAAGGCTTAGCCATGTCTGTATATTTCTACTACAATGTAATGACAATTTTCTTTTGTATCATGAATAGGGAAAGTTATTACATTGTCAACCACCAGCAGAGATGGATCCTGTTGAATTCAATGGTTACTCCCAGGAACCAGATGGTACATCTGCTACGGGGGGTCTCAGTTTAGGGAACCAAGATGGACGGCCGATACTGGTTCCTAGTAAAGTGGATGCAGAGTTCTTTAGAAAGGTAGGTTTGTAGCTGATTCCTTTATATTAGTTATTTATTTTAAAGCAGACAACCAAAATGTGCTGTTATAACATAAATACATGCAGGTAATATCACTAGTGAATATGCAGCTTCCTTGATCCAGCAGCCACCACAAAGAGGAACCATTGCTGACAGCCATATCTGATTTTTAGCTCACCTGAGCACAAAGTGCTTAAAGGTGAGCTTTTTGGATCGCCCTGTGTCCGTCGTCCTGTCGTCGTCCGTCCATCCGTCGTCGTCGACAATTTGACTGTTAACACTCTAGAGGTCACAATTTTGGCCTATCTTAATAACACTTGGTCAGAATGTTACCCTCAATAAAATCTTGGATGCGTTCGATATTGGATCATCTGGGGTCAAAAACTAGGTCACCAGGTCAAATTAAAGGAAAAGCTTGTTAACACTCTAGAGATCACAATTTTGGCCCATTCTTAATGAAACTTGGTCAGAATGTTACCCTCAATAAAATCTTTGACGAGTTTGATTCGGGTCATCTGGGGCCAAAAACTAGGTCACCAGGTCAAATCAAAGGAAAAACTTGTTAACACTCAATAACACTCAATAAAATCTTGGACGAGTTTGCGGTCAAAGACTAGGTCACCAAGTCAAAACAAACGAAAAGCTTCTTAACACTGTAGAAGCAGCATTTATGACTGTATCTTCATGGAACTTGGTTAGAATGTTAATCTTTATGATCTCAAGGTCCAGTTTAAATCTGGGTCATTAAGATCAAAAACTAGGTCACCAGGTCAAATCAAAGGAAAAGCTGGTAAACACTGTAGAGGCCACATTTATGATCTTATCTGAATGAAACATGGTCAGAATGTTAATCTTGATGATCTATAGGTCACATTAAAATCTGGGTCAGACGGGATCAAAAACTAGGTCACTAGGTCAAATCAAAGGAAAAGCCTGTTAACAATCTAGAGGCCACATTTATGACTGTATCTTCATGAAACTTAGTCAGAATGTTAATCTTGATGATCCTAAGGTCAAGTTTGAATCTGGGTCATGTGGGGTCAAAAACTAGGTCACCAGGTCGAATCAAAGGAAAAACTTGTTAACACTTTAGAGGCCACATTTCTGACCATATCTTAATGAAACTTGGTCAGAATGTTAATCTTGATGATTTTTAGGTCAATAGGTCAGGTGAGCGGTACAGGGCCTTCATGGCCCTCTTGTCTATTAAACTAGGTCATTTAGACCAGAACATTTCCTTCATACGTTGCTAAATGGATTTACTTATCACATGTTTGACGCCACGGGAGTGAAATAAAGCTATTAAAAATGATAATACACTAGTGTAATAAAGCTTTGACGTTGACGTCGTTTAGACGTTTGTCAAATTGTCTTGTTTATATAGTAAAAGAAAATTAGAATTTTTGATGTTTCGACCGGAAAGGCTATCATGTGATAAAAAGAATATTACATTTGTGACTTTCCACATTTAATTTATTAAACTTGTTGAATAAAATTGATAAAATGCTTGGCAGAGTCTCGCATTTCATTATTTTATTCAAGTGGTTTAATAAATTCAATATGAAAAGACACTCGTGTGATATCGTTTATATATTACAGATTCTTAGAAGGCTTCCATTTACTGTTGTGTACAGATCAATTCAACTTCACTTTGTATGGTTTTTTAACAACACTAAAACAAATTACATGTAGGTCATATGGTAACTTTCCTGATTTTAATGACAGAGACACTCTGTTCTGTAGAGTTTTGAATCACACAGTTAGGTCATATGGAGACTATCCTATTTTTCTAATGATGGAGATTCCTCTCCCAGCACCTGGATAAAACTATTGACTGTCTGTAAGGCAGTTGAATAGCTTTATACAGGTTAAAAACATATTATGCGTTACATTTGTATTTCCGAAACATTTTAGGAGTTTTCCACAGTACACACACGCACAGCGCGTGGTGAGAAGGGAGCACCAACAGGGTCCGATACTGCAGGAAGTAGCCAGTCTTCTGAGATGTCACTTAACGAAAAACCATGGAAGAGACATAATAATAGAAATAAGAAAGAAAAACTCAGACGAGTTTATGGCCACCTTGATAAGTAGTGTGTTAACAATGGAAAGAATATGTAATAAATATTGACAGACAAAAGGATGAACTTTGTGAACACCATTAAAGAAACATAAGAAAAAAGAAGAAAAACACGTTTTAGATGCCTGAGAAATAACCAATTTGGGATAAAAAGGATTCATAAGTATATATTTACATTCGCCCTATTCCTTTCCATTGAAAATTATGACATTCATTTTGTATGAACAGCAACAGGAAAGGCACCAAAGTGATGTCAGTGATGCTTAGCGACAATGGGCCGCTGTTTTAATGACGTGTACATATATACAAGTCGGGGAGAAGCTGATTTTAATGTTAAATATAAGAAAATGTGTGCAATTTATAATATGATCTTGTTTACAGATGGAAGGATCTTTAATGTAAATATAACAGATGAAACTGTTTTAGGTGTTCATGCGTGCGATTCATGTTAAATTTGCCGATTCTTTTCTGCAGTTCATTTCGCATGAACACCGAAAAAAAAAATTTCATTTCTTAAATGACAGAGAGAAAGTGTATTTAGTTGTACCACCATGAAATAATAAAACAGAAATAAGAAGTGAAACTGAGGCATATATATTATTCATATCTGTATAAACATGATGTTAGCCACGAAAAGGACACAGACAATATGATAAAACATTCTGTTGTCTTTAAAATTTGGTACGTGTATCTATGTTGCTTGGTTGTGGTTGAATTTGCGGTAATTTAAAAGATATGGATACATATTTTAAAGGTGTTGAGCATTTGGGATTAATATAGAATCTGTGACAAGATGTTACAGATGCTTTAATAGCTATTAAAGTTTATGATCCTACCACGAGTAAGAAATAACACATTGTTGATACAGATTTAAAGTATAATAAATTGTAAAGTAACTAAGACTTCTTTGATCTGTTGACCCCCTCCCCCAACCCCCAACCCCCCTAAAAAAACTAAAAAATAGTTGTCCCTTCTTCAATGGGGTTTGGCTTACAGGGAAGACTTGGCATGCTCAACTGTGTTGCCTCTTGAAATAAAGACTACAGTTGTATTATTATTGCTACTATTACTGACTACAGGATTATGTAATTTAAGAAATGTGATTGAATAAAATCATTGCTTGGAGTTCGATGCAAAGGAATTGTATCATGTGAGTGCAGCCCGAGTGATGTAAAAATAAGCATCTGAGTGACAAACAATGATTTTATTCCTGAAGGAGCAAATTACTGTTGGAGATATATCATGTCAATTCTCAAGACACGTTATCAAGGATTAGGATCCTTGAAACTAGCCACCCAATATTTGTCGGTTTTATGTGGTTTTCTTTCTAGCGCACCACTAGCTGATTGATGCTTACATAATTATTATGACATACAAAGTTAACAGTGAATTGTCGCATAATAACACACAATTTTCAGTCTTCTTCATATATAATAGGAAAATAAATCGTGTCGTGTTAGTGTAAATCATAACGGGTTTATCAAATGCAAATATTAATGATGGTATAAACATTTTATTGTCTGTCTGTACACAAGAAGTAAAACAGTAAAATCAGTATCATTTTGAATCGTATGAAATAATTCATGTGTGTTTTAACTCGTACAGTTTCTTAAAAAGGCACCACAAAATAACTTTATTCTTTTGTATTTTTCATAATGGAAATTATACACGAGTTACATGAAAAATACGAGATATAAAAGAATTTAGTTTCAACTTGACAGTGACATATATTAGGCCAAGACAATGTGTTTAATGTCTTAGCATCTTATTGAATTAATGTAATAGTACGTATTTTAATCAGTGTATTTAGTTACATTTCAATCACATTTTGTTTCTACAGTGTCAGACAGTTATTCATCTATATTCTTTTTAACTATGCAGAAAAGAGATTGACTGAATAAGTTTGCAGATAAAGTTGTGAAAACACATTTATTCAGGAATGGACTAAATTGTCCACCTGAAAACTTGTAGCATAGCTGTGTATTACCTGTATTATAGGAATGATTTTCATGAAGTTTTTGTGGGTGAAAAAAGTAGGTCACTAGGTCATGGTGGGTCTTGAATTGTGCTCTACTTTATGACAAAATAACTACAGGAGAAAGGTGACTTAATATGTTCGCACAGATGTTTGGAAATTCTTCAGTATACCTTTTAGGTATTGTTTTCAAGGAGGCTATCCTGTACAACATCAATCAATGTTTTTTGATCATTTTCATAAAGACATAACCTTTAATTTGTGTCCTGTTTAGATTAACATTAAGCACCTCTCTGCCAATGAGGTTGATATTCTCTATTTTAATTCCTTGTTACCATCACAACCAACTTTACTACCAACACAAACAGTAAAACGTCCACTTTCAGCACAAAATTTCATCATGTGCTCCTTTAGCCATTTCCCTTCATTTCTCCTGCGTTAAAAATGTGTAGCTTGGATAGGCCAAAATATACAAGGGAAAGCATCAACATTATCCCCAGCATGGATCCCGGACCATACTGAAGAATTGGATAAAAATCAATTCTTAATTTCTATTATCTTCCCTTTTTTATTAAGATCAACACTTTACATAGTTTTTTCCCTTCCACCGTCTTAACTCAATACAGATCAGTATCAGATATTTTTAGCGAGATGCTTCAGCTATCTCCGCTTTGCTTGTGTAGAGAGTGCCGGACCTTGTATTATTTCACCAACCCCAACAACAGCATGAAACAATGTATTCTTTAACAAAACATGTATTCTTCCTTCCCTGTCTTTGAAGAAATGTTCATTTTGTATATATTTGTATGGAAGAGGAGCATCATCTCTAATACGCTGTAGTAAACAATGACCAGGTGATACAGTCTAATCAGATAATTATGTACACCTGGCTACCATCACTCCAGTCCTTTATCACCTGGTTGAGTAGGATAGCTCTCCATAATTTATATACTTCATATAGTCAAGTTAAAAAGTAAGCAAAGCAAAGTTATAGTTCTTGTACAGTGCATTAGAGGTAATGTCATTCTTTAAGATTTATTTAAATCCCTTCAATAGTTTGGGTGTTGTGCTTCTAACAAACGTGATGGACAGACTCGTGGAGAGACAGACAGGGACCATTACCATTCCTCTTCACCTTCCATTCTGTGCAGCAAGTGATCAGTGTATCACTGTAAGCAGTAATGATTCAAAAATAAATAAAAAAAAACATTTTTAATGATTCCAAATAAAGGCATGCTATTTTCATACTACCAACACTGTACTTTTTTCAAAGAAATAAATTGGGACAGTAAACCTTTCATTTCATGTTGAATATGAAATGCCTTGTAACAATGTAGGAATAATTTTCATTTTGTACAACCCATCTATCCCTCCAACTGCATTTTTCAAATAACAGGGTGGTTACAAATAAAAGAAAAATAACCAACATAAATATAACAACATGTTTATTCTGTTCACATAAATAAAACAGTGAAGGTAGTTCTGCACGTCTGATTAAATGATGTAGCATCATTTATCTAAGTAACGTAGAATAAAGCCTGGACTCAGAACATGAAATTTATGAATAAATGGCAATCTGTGAGTAAAATTATATAAACAGCATCGTTACTACCTTTCTAGAGATATAATATAGTATTAAGATGTTTGACGTATTACTGGTAGATAATTTCAAATAATGTATCAAAATCAGCTTGAAATGTGCAGATCTCTTTTAATCATTGTCAAATATCTTCCAAACAAGCACACGGACCTATACATTTTATTTCACCATATCATATGTTAGTTATAATCGTGGATTTCATTAAAATCTACACTTAGGAAAAATTCTATAATCAAAACCACCCGTAGACTCCCATTATGAAAAATTGTGTGGTGTCCAACTTTTTCAAATTAATCTAGCAAAAAGCTAGCACATGACCCTATCTCTATTATTTTCCTAATTTTCTAAGTTCATTATGAAAATTTGAAAAATCACAATTTATTCAAATTCTTTACTGTAGAAAAAATTTCAGTCCAAACATGCAGAACTACCTTAATTATATTCTATGGAAGAAATTTTATCCATCATCGGGAGTGAATTAATAACTTTGGTTACATTTCACTATGTGAAAGTATAGGTTTTTTTAAATATTGATCAAGATTTGAATGAATGAACCTCAGTCTAACAAAACAAATTAAAATGGTTCAATGAAACATGACTTATTTTCTTCTTAGATTAAATGCTAAAACAAAGCAAAGAAACAATATAAATATCTATATTTGTATAAATCATAATTTACTGCATTTTAAACATTTCATAAATGTTCAAGTATTTGAGACCATAAATCTCTAAACAAAAAATAAATCAAACTGGATGTTAAATCCAGGTTCTTACAGACTATGAATAGATCACAAACTTATTTTACATTCATGTGAGTGCATGCATCTACATTTACTTATAGTTGTAACAGATATTTGTATGGGCACCGTCTTTAGAAGAATGCTTATCAAAAAATCAATGCATTGTTTTATTGTCTGTTATACCATTGTTCAGAGTTCAGATGCACTGGAATTGAACCACAATGGTGTTAGCCAGAGGTAAAATATCCAAATATCTGAACAACGAACCATGGTAAATCGTTGTTACTGATCACTTGTGTGAGTTTCTTTAAATTGTGTCAAGGGGATGAGGAGAGACGGTGCGCACAAGATTGTGTCTATGTATATAGTATAGTAACAAAAAACAAAGTCCCGTAACTCTGCAATTTTTTTATCTGAAAGAACCTAACATGCCCCATGCACAACTACTGTTGTTACTGATCACTTGTGTGAAGTTTCATTAAATTGTGTCAAGGGGATGAGGAGAGACGGTGCGCACAAGATTGTGTCTATGTATATAGTATAGTAACAAAAAACAAAGTCCCGTAACTCTGCAATTTTTTTATCTGAAAGACCCTAACATGCCCCATGCACAACTACTGTTGTTACTGATCACTTGTGTGAAGTTTCATTAAATTGTGTCAAGGGGATGAGGAGAGATGGTGCGCTCAAGATTGTGTCTACGGACAGACAGACAGACGGACGGACAGACAGACAACCTGAAACCAGTATACCCCCCCTTACAACTTTGTTGTCAGGGGGTACAATAACTGTCTTCAAGGGTAAACACTTCAGCATAAAAAATGTTAGTACCTGCAATGGAACAAATGGCGAAACACAAACACTTTAGCATATAAACAGTTAGTACCTGCATTGGAACAAAAGGTGTCACAACACAAGTGGGTTGTGTTTTCACTTCTTTACTTTGTTTTTGATTGGATGATGTGTTTACCAATGACCTGTCATCATTTCTAGTTTCTGCATTCTGACTGGTAACTAAATCCTGAGGATTCTGGGATATGGTTGTTTGATTTCTTCCTTGCTGCTGGTTGGTTGAATTAAACTGCGAGTTATTCTGAAGCTTTTGGTGACCTCCCCTGTTGTGTTGAGTGTTACCCTGACCTCCACTATAAGGTCTCTGCTGCTGCTGCTGATACCCCTGGTAACCTCTAGGACCATGACCTCTATTTCCCTGATAGAAACCTAAAATATACATAACAATATTATGCCAATGCAATTTCAATGAGGTTATGATTTTTAGAAAAAGAATAGTTACACATAGTTAAAAGATGAGCTATAGACATGAGCAGCAAGATTTTTTTCGCTTTATTTTCTGTTTTGGTTTTCAGTCAAGATGATGATAATTTGTTTTCTTTTGTAAGTAGCAGGGTAGGGCCCATGTGCCCCATCCAAAAATATTTCTGGCACAGACAGACACCTGGTAAGAACCATCGCTCCTCTACTCTGGACATATGCTTTGAAGAATCAGAAAAAGAATATACCTGTAAAGGTGTTAACTGGACTAAAGGCAGAATTTGGTGATGAGAATTGTCTCCCCTGAGGCATGGCACCTGGCACATACCCTGGCATTTGCATCATAGGGTGAGCTGCCATCTGTTGCATGCTGCCTCGCTGAAAAAAAAATAAGGGTTAACAAAATTTAAGAATTGTCTCCCTTGGTATTAGATAAAGTTAACACCTTTGTGTCCAGGAAGCTAGCATATAAACTTAAACATGACACTGGCATCATATGATGTGCTATTGTTGGCTGCAAGTCAGCTTGCTTAACCTTTAGCATGCTAGATAAATTGTCGTCTGCTGGAAATGTCGTCTGCTAAAATTGTAAAGTTCATTCAATTTGCTCCAAAATTGGAAGAAATATTGTCAGAGTAGCAAACAGCTTGGAACCTGATCAGACGCCGATTTAATCAGCGTCTGATCTGGTTCCAAGCTGTTTGCAAAGGCTGTTAAATTCGCCTGCAGCAGGCTAAGGGTTAAATAGCATAATTTTTCAGAATTGTTTTGCTTAAATGAAATTTCACTTTTAAGAATTGTCTCCCTTATTATGTGTTTACACAGATCTGTCAACCCTGTAGTATGGGAACCATATACAGAAGCTGAATCACTTGTTAGCAGGGATGATGCGCATTTGTTTGTATAGTTGAGTTTAACACCATTTTTGAACAGTAACAGAGTCATGTTACTGCAGCCAGTTAACTTCACCTTTGTTCCCTGATTCTGTACATGTACTGACTGTATCTACCCATTAACTGGACAACTTCTGCACATCGATTAATGATACAGGACAACTAACTTCAGAAAATTTATCAGTCTAACCTTCACAACATACAATTCCTTCTGCATCTTGAATGTTACTGGCAACATTTTGCTTTTTAGTCATGTGCTCTAAGTAAAGAGCAAACCACTTGGGTTATAACTTGGGTTTTGCAGTTTGTTGATTAAGTTATATCACAATAAATATTTTACATACCAACTGTAGTAAGGCAACACTGGCAGCTGACTCGGCAGCCTCTTCTTTCGACTTGCACATTGATCCTTGAAATCTGGCTCCATTGAATAACGATACTACACAATAATGCAAACCATTCTGAAAAACAACAGATGCATAACATTGAATCTTTTTCTTTCTTAACCTGAAGAAGGTCTTTATAAGACAGAAACCGGTAGTTTAATGAAACAAATCGTTCATTCTAGCATAAAACTGCTGTTATTGTCACTTTTCGGGGGTGTTTTAACAGGAGAGAAAACGTGTGTTAACAGAGAGATTCTTGCGCTCACGTGCTGTTATAACACCTTTTTATATATGTACGTTCTGTGGCTAAGCGTAAACGCATACGGCCCCAAAACGGATAAGGGACAATATATTAATTCATCTGGTTTTTTACGCATTTTCTGCTAGAATAGCGTTAGCGCATGTTCTTTTCGTGTTATAACATCTTCAGAATCTCTCGGGAATCGTTGGTACCCTCGTCCTAACGGGCTCGGGTACCAACCAATCCCTCAGGATTCTGCAGATGTTATAACACGAAAAAACATGCGTTATCCCTACAAACTACCCAGTATCTTACGCGCTGTCACCTCGTCTTTTATTGGTTTTGTTTTTTAATTATAGTCAAAATCTTCCTTTGCCCAAATGATGCTACAGACAACGAGTGCTGAAGGTTCATCAACTGGTTCGTAAGAAGATTAAGCTCTGATTGACCCTGAAAGGGGCAAAGTGAAACCATCTGAACAAACCTGAGAAAATCCCCAACAAGGGTGCTAATGACCAAGTTTGGTGTAGAACCATCAAGAGGTTCATTGAAAGAAGTTTTTTGTTGTTGTTTTTTTAGCTCATGGAGACCATAAAAGGATAATCAGTCTATTGACAAAGCCTGAGAGAAGATCTTATACGATACTACAGACCAAATTTCATGAAGACCTATACTGTGGCATATCAGAAGAAGTCATTCAAAGCCTTTTTCTATATTTTGCTTGCTGCTCATTAAAAAGGGGAGTGGAGCTTGAGACTGGACCTTGGCCCAAGTTTGATGGGTATCCATCCAGCGGTTCATGAAGAGATTTTGTTTAAATAGTCTACTATTTTTAGCTCTGGCAGCCCCTTAAATGGGCCAAGCATATTGATTTGAACAATCTGGAGAGAGGACTTGCAAGGATGCTGCAGATAAAGTTTACTGAAATTCCATAGAGTGGGAAGAATATTGTTTAAAGCTTTCTCTATCTTTAGCTCCAATGACCCCTAAAAGCAGATGAGAACTATTTGAGAGGACCTTAACAAAGATGTTACAGACCAAGTTGATGAAAGACCATCAAGCAGTTCATAAGAAGTAATTCAAAAGTTTTCAAAGGTCCAAGATAAACCATTTCACATGCTGAAAGATACTCCGAGGTTTGACAACTCGAGTTAAAATACTTTTTGAGATATGCATCAGAGAACTTTTGTTGGACAGTCGTACAGCAAGCTGGACAAAGGCAAATCATAGTGCTTCCCCCATACTATCTTTTTGTGGGGTTGCACAATAATTGATAGTAAGGGTTATTCTTACTTTGGGTATATAATCATACATGGGCAGACCCATCTGTAATGACTGGCAGAAACTCATTAGCTCCATCACTGGATTCCTGAAACAAATAGAAAACTTATGTCCAATAGATTGCAACTTATAACACACTTAGTCTAATATATCGGAAATCTCTTATGTAAGTATATCAAAACAGTCACACTGTTTTACAGCCTGTCAATACTTCAAAACTTAAAATGTATTATTTCAAACACATAATAAAACAAGTTTGGAAAATGCTAAAAAATGCTTGAATACTTTATCTCTTCTTTCATTTTGCTTGTGAAGACACCATGAGGGAGATGGACACTTTTTAACTGTTAGCGCAGTGAATTCTTATACATCTGTAAGTATGACAATAATAACTAACAAAACTGAACAAACAAACACTGTCTAACCTATTTCCTCCCCTGGACTGAGGCATTAGCAGAGCTGGTCTCTTGTTCTGTGCATTTCCCTGATAACCTTGTTGTTGTCCTTGGTGACCTTGTGGTTGCCTTGGTGACTGATGACCTTGACCTTTCTGCTTCTGGTACCCCTTTCCCTTCTTCTGTGGTTCCTGAGGCTTATCAGCATCAGGCTGCTCCTGTTGTTTCTTGGCACCTGCATAAATAATCACATTCAAGTTCATTTGGTCAAACAGGTAATTCTATGATAAACACAAGTAAATCTATGAAAAAAATAGACTGAGGCATTAGAAACACTGTTAAAATAAAATTCTCCCAAAATAGTGTCTGTATTCTGTAGCAGAGGCCTGTGAAAGACTGAAATTCAATGAACTTTTTCATCAGTTGAAATCATTGATGTGACTGCCTGTATCAAATGATTATTCTTTAAAACAACTGCTTAAAATCCTGCCCTAGTGGTTTTACTATGTAATAACATCCAACTGTTAATTACACTACAGTAACCTCATAAGAAGAGGGTCATGATGACCCAGGATTGCTCACCTGAGTAATATGAGCTACATGTTTCAAAACATCAAATTGATGTTAAAAAAATTAAGAAAGTGGGTCATATTTATGGTCACTGAAAGTCAGTTTTAAGATCGGTGTGCGAAACTGTACATGTCTCCCAAATTTCAAGGCTGTATCTTAAACAAGAGGGTCATGATGACCCTGGATCGCTCACCTGAGTAATATGAGCTACATGTTTCAAATGTCAAACTGATGCTAAAATATAAGTCAGTAGGTCACATTCATGGTCAATGCAATTCAGTTTTACATTCAGTGTGCAAATTTGAACATCCAAATTTCAAGGCTGTATCTTAAAAAACAAGAAAGTAGGTCAGCAGGTCAAGGTCACAGTCAAGTGACATCATATTACTTAGGGTCATCAGGTAATTATTATCAAATAGTCTCGGAAATAGGATCAGATAATTTTTCAAGTATTTTTTCCTATATAACTAATATAATAATTAAGTGACCCCGGGGCGGGGCCTCTTTTAATCCCAGGGGCATAATTTGAACAATTTTGATAGAGTACTACTAGGCATTGCATCATACCAAATATCAAAAGCCTAGGTCGTGTGGTTTCAGACAAGAAGATTTTTAAAGTTTTTCCAATATAAGTCTATATAAAACATGGGACCCCACAAGGCAGGGCCTTTTTTCATCCCAGGGGTAAATTTTTATCAATTTTGGTTGAGGACCATAAGACTATGCTACAAACAAAATATCAAAGGCCTAAGTCATGTGGTTTCAGACAAGAAGATTTTAAAACTTTTTTCCCTATATAAGTCTATGCAAAACTTTGGACCCCCAGGGCGGGGCCATATTTAATCCTAGGGGGATAATTTGAATATTCTTGGTAGAGGACCACAAGATGCTGCTACATACCAAATATCAAAGCCCTAGGCCATGTGGTTTTGTACAAGAAGATTTTCAAAGTTTTCCTTAAATAAGTCTATATAAACAAGTGAATGAAGTATTGCCATGCAATACAAAGTCCCCTACTGGAAGGCACCTAATTTTTTCTACTGCAGTATAACATAATGAACTGATATCTGTCAATGATGTATAAACAATATTGTACTACATATACAATATGTTATAACATTATAACAACACACTTGGATTAAAATGTGCATATATAAAAACCCACAGTTGTTTTCATATTGAATTTTTTTGGCTGATTATAAAAATGTTATCATGTAAGTTATTTATAGTAACAACAAAGGGAAATTAATCTTTAAAAAAAAAAAAAAAAAAAAAAAAAAAAAAAAAATTAATAATATAAGTCCACAAGAAACTCTTTACCAGGTAGAGATAGGTCAAAATACACCTAAAATTGGATGTAACATGCATGCTGTACCACAGAAAAGTGGTCTCGATTTTCTCTACTGCCAGTAATAAAAAAAGTTACAATAAAATCTTATTTATAGTAACAACAAAGGGATGTAATTCTAAAAACAAGGGTGCCTCATGGTGGTGAACATTTGGTCCAAGTTACATCAAAATCCTCCATGCATGAAGAAGAAATGTTCCATACAAAGTCATTCTTGAATTTGACCTTTGACTTCTAAATATTGACCTTGACCTTAGACCTAGGGACCTGGTTCTTGCGCATGACATGTTGTCTCATCCAGGGGAATATTTGTGCCAACTGATATCTAAATCCTGCTTTGCATGACAAAGTTATAGACCGGACAGGAAAAAAATCCTCTTGACCTTTGATCTCAAAGTGTGACCTTGACCTTTAAGCTAGGGTACTGGGTGTTGCGCATGACATGTCGTCTCATCATGGGAAACATTTGTGCCAAGTAATATTAAAATCCCTTCATGGATGGCAGAATTATGGACGGGACAGGAAAAAAACTCTGTTGACCTTTGATCTCAAAGTGTGACCTTGACCTTTAAGCTAGGGTACTGGGTGTTGCGCATGACATGTCGTCTCATCATGGGAAACATTTGTGCCAAGTAATATTAAAATCCCTTCATGGATGGCAGAGTTATGGACGGGACAGGAAAAAAACTCTGTTGACCTTTGACCCCCAATTGTGACCTTGACCTTTGAGCTAGGGGTCCGGGATTTGCGCATGACACGTCGTCTCATCATGGGGAACACTTGTGCTAAGTAATATTAAAATCCCTTAATGAATGTCAGAGTTATGGACCGGACACGAAACAGACCCTGTTCATGCTATGTTAAACATTTGACTGCTAAGTGTGACCTTGACCTTTGAGCTAGGGGTCTGAAAGTTGTGCATGACATATCGTCTTATTATGAGGTACATTTGTGCCAAGTAATATTAAAATCCCTTCATAGATGGGAGAGTTATGGACCGGACAGGAAAAAAACCTTGTTGACCTTTGACCTCCAATTGTGACCTTGACCTTTAAGCTAGGGGTCCAGGTTTTGCGCATGACACGTCGTCTCCTCATGGGAACATTTGTGCCAAGTAATATTAAAATCTCTTCATGGATGGGAGAGTTATGGACCGGACAGGAAAAAAGCCCTGTTGACCTTTGACCTCCAATTGTGACCTTGACCTTTGAGCTAGGGGTCCGGGATTTGCGCACGACACATCATCTCATCATGGGGAACATTTGTGCCAAGTAATACTAAAATCCCTTCAAGGATGGGAGAGTTGTGGACCGGACAGGAAAAAAGCCCTGTTGACCTTTGACCTCCAATTGTGGCCTTGCCCTTTGAGCTAGGGGTCTGGGTTTGCGCATGACACGTCGTCTCATCATGGGGAACATTTGTGCCAAGTAATATTAAATCCCTTCATGGATGACAGAGTTATGGACCGGACACGAAATTGCGGACGGACGGAATGACGGAATGACAGAATGACGGAATGACGGAAAGACGGAATGACGGAAAAGAGCATTCCTATAGTCCCCAAAACTGGTTTTCAACCAGTAGGGGACTAATTATGTGACCCCCGGGACGGGGCCATATTTGACCCTAGGGGATAATTTGAACAAACTTGGTAGAGGACCACTAGATGATGCTACACACCAGATATCAAAGCCTAGACCGTGGTTTTGGACAAGAAGATTTTTAAAGTTTTTCCTTTCCGTTGCCATGGCAACCAGAGTTCTGCATGGAATTAAATTCTTTGAACAATTTTGAAAGGGGGCCACCCAGGGATCATTCCTGTGAAGTTTGGTGTAATTCTACCCAGTGGTTTTCAAGAAGAAGATTTTTTTTTAAAATGTTGACGGACACAAGACGCACAATGGACATTGACCGGTCACAAAAGCTCACCATGAGCCTTTGGCTCAGGTGAGCTAAAAACAAGAAAGTAGGTCAGAAGGTCAAGGTCATAGTTAGGTGACCTTCATCACTTGGGGTCATCAGGTAATTATAAACAAACAGCCTAGGAAATATGGTCTGAAATTTTTTGAAGTATTATATACCATTGGATCTCGATGTGGGGCCTCTTTTCACCCCAGGGGTATAATTTGAACAATCTTGTTAGAAATCCACTAAGCAATGCTACATGTATATACCAAATATCAAAGCCCTAGGCCTTGAATTTTCAGACAAGAAGATTTTCAACTTTTTTCTATGTAAAACTAGGGACACCAGGGCAGGGCCTCTTTTCACACCAGGGGAATAATTTGTACAATTTTGGTAGAGAACCACTGAGCAATGCAACATACCAAATATCTAAAGCCAAGGCCTTGCAGTTTCAGGAAAGAAGATTTTTAAAGTTTTTTCCTATATAAGTCTATATAAAACCTGGGACCCCCAAGGTGGGTCCTCTTTTTATACAATTTGAACAACTTTCATAGAGGACCATAAGATGATGTCACATGCAAAATATCAATGCTCTACACCTTGCGGTTTTGGATAAGAAGATTTTTAAAGTTTTTCCTTTCAGTTGCTATGGCAACTAGAGTTCTGTTTAGAGCTCAATTTTTAAAAGGGACCAAGCAAGGAAAGATTCTGTGAAGTTTTGAGTAAATTTGTCAAGTGGTTTTCAGGAAGATTTTTTTTTTAGAAAATGTTGACAGACGCATGACTGACGATGACACCTAATGGTCACAAAAGCTCACCATGAGCCTTTTGTTCAGGTGAGCTAAAAATGTCCCTAGTAGATAATACTATCTGTTCTCTTATAATAAAACATTCTCTGTATATATTTTCTTTCCAAATGCGAGTAAGAATGAAATAGAAATGAAATCAATAGATATTTACATACCATCAAACAATTCTTGCACAGAAACTTGTCTACCATAACTTTTTCCACCACCACCACCACCACCGTCTGCTGGTGGTTCAGTGTTTTCACTGGTTTCTGATTGGTCTGCTATATTTAGCATCTTCTTCAGAACATCTGACCCATCCTAAACAAACAAGAAATAAGTACCATGATACTACAGTTAAGATTCATACCATTTTATAAATATAAGCCATGGACAGATATACCCATACACAGGGCTCCAGAAATTTTGAGAACTCAATCGGTCCGAAACGAACATCACGACATTGGCGCTACCCCACCCACCTTATTACCAATATATACCATATTTGTAAAACGTGATAGAGTAAAGAAATAAGCATGTCATGCATTAAAAATGATTTACCGGTCACTGCGAGTTACCATACAATAAAAACAGTCGTTCAATATTATATGTGATCGTTACTTTGTTTAAATTTCGATGTTTTTCCAAGAAAATACTTGCAAGGATAAAATTGCCGAGGCATTGTTTTCTTGGCACCGTGTGTCTAAAAGCCAACGCACGTGCCTTCGGTACCATAAACACGGCAGATACTTTGTAATGTTTACTTATTATTTGACGGAATTTTATTAAATACAATGCGTCAAAGTGATTTACTCGACACAAAGTCTCTGCCAAACATCCTCAGTATTTTTAGAATACTCTACAGCGGACCAAACGTGTACGTTATGTGAACGCTTTGATCGAATTTCCCATGTGTATGATACCAAAAGGTCACGTGGGTTAGCTGCGGATATTTCATGTTACTGGCGTTGTACTTCAATAAGCAACTACATTTTATAAAGTTATATGTTCTCTTCTGATGTAAACAAACGTTTTTCAAGACCGATTTGATAAACTGGCCGGTGCGCCTCCCCGTTTTTGTTTTTGTTTTTTTTTTGTCCAGTCGATTTGCAAAGACGATTTTCTGTACTTGTTTCAACTGGACTCAAATGAATCATGTAATTATTACAAATCAAGTAATTATAAAAATTATTTATATCGGTTTCCCGTGTGACGTGTCATTAAATGCAATGATCATTTGTTTCTTTTTACCCATCTTCAAAATAAAACAATCCGTCGGCTAATAATCTAAATAAAAGAAGTGGGTCCCCGTCAAAAGCATTTGGATCCAGTCAGAAGCATTTGGAAACCAGTCAAAAATGTTTAATACATTGCAGTCGGCTGCCTGCAAACATTAAAGGATGTGCCGCGCGAGCACTGTTGTGTCACGTGCTAATTACGGACAGATTACCAAGGTGACAATCAGACCGTTTGACATGTTTATTGATTATCTGAGGGTGTGACCAACAATTTCCTGCTTGGCAGGTGGTCGTATATTGAGATTTCAGACCGAAATTTATACTTTTTCTCCATTTTACGGGACCGATTTTTTTCCATTTTTTCACTTTACGAATCGGTCTGAAAAGTCAAAAATCGGTCCAAAACCGACAAACTTCCTGAGCCCTGCCCATACACATGGTTAATCTATATTCAATCATGTATTGCATATTGCTACAGTGAAAAAGAGCTGGATTGGTACTATGACAAACTTTACTTCATCTCCCCTTATTCAAGGATTTCATTAAAAGCAAGCATGATAGCATCTCATATATTTACGATGCAAAAGTCAGAGAATCTATAAAGAAAGAATTATAAATTATGTACCTCTGTCTCTTTCTCGTTTTCTTCTTTAGATATCTGCACCTCTTCCAGAGATTTAAACATGGCAGCAAATTCATCATTAGAAACAACTTTAGATTTATTAGACTGTGGTTTATTGTCTGTTTTTACATTTGTAGTTCCTGACTGTTTTGTTTGAGTGTCCTTTGCACTGCTAGCTCCAGAAAACAAACTTTGGACATCTATTTTTGTAGCATTCTGATTAGAGTTGCTTCCCTTGTTTGAGTCAGTACCAGGGGAAGGCACTCTAGGCAATACTGCAGCAGCTGTTGAGAGTGATGGTCCCTGGCTAGAACCTTCTGCTAATGGTGGTTGAGATGATCGCAACTGTTTCCAAATGTTGTCAAATTCTGAGTTTGTGTTGGTCTCTGGTTTCGCAGGCTATTGGAAAGAAAAACCGTAATTTAAAATCTGCCAAAGAATTCACACTAAGTAATGAAACCAGTCCTATTTCTGGTGGAAATTTCCTAGTAGATCTACCAATCTTATTCAAACATGAGTTAACCCTTATCATGCTAGACACGACTGATTCTGCCTTTGCGACCCATGTAGATCAAGATCAGCTTGCACATCTGTGCAGTCTGATCATGATCTACACTGTTCGCCATTCAGTCAGTATGTTTTTGGTAAGCACTCCTTTTAGCAGTTAATGGTACTGTCCAAATTGAAAGATGGACAAGTTCATTATCGAAATTTAGCAGTGTAAGGGTTAAAATTTCATTTTTTCCTATTGCTTTCAATTTCTGAGAGAGATAACTTTAGTACCTTAGATTCCCATGTATAATGCACACCCATGTATAATGCGCAACCCCGATTTTAGCCCAAAATCCTGGGAAAAAAACATTTTTGCTCAATTTTGAGGTGGATGGAAAACAAAAGTAGAGTTTATATCGACACCAGTAATAAATTTTATCTCCGCAGCGGAGAGCAGCATCAGTCTTGCAGTACTATAGATTTTTGTTTTCTCAAAACTAAAACCAGTAAAATATTGTTATATTTGTTGTTTTACCTTTTTTAATTAACTATTTTGAATAAATAAATAGCAGCTGATTCAATATTTCGGAATGGTATCTTTCAAAATGACATGAGCTTCTCAATTCAAACCGATAACAAAAGGTGAGATAGTCTTATTGTCACGATCAAATAGCCAGTAACTACCGGCAATTAACGTGTCACCTCGAGTCAATTATGTTGTTCACAGTTTGATCTCGGTTAAAGATAATTCTCCATCTTTAATCACTATCATAATTTTTGTGATTTATTAACATTTCTTTCATCAACATACTTTTAAATTTATATGAAATTAATTTTGTTTGAAAGAAAAATAAACCATTCGATCTTTTACAGAACATAACGGCAATCTTAGATTTTAGTGGTGACCGTAAGTGCGGGGAGTAGTTTCCCTTTACCAAAATGGCGAACATCGGTAACAAACTTTGTTTTGAAGTTGGAAAATTGTCTATACCTGTGTATTATGCGCACCCACAATTCGGGGGTGGTCCCGGGGGTAAAAAAAAACTGCGCATTATACATGGGTATCTACGGTATATCTCCGACAAGGATAGTGCTTTTGAAGGTATGAACATCTGTGGTTTTTGGCAATTTCATTGGTATATATATGTTCAGATTTAAAGTTTTGAACATATATCAAGTGGGAAAGTAACTTACTGTTGGGATTTGATTTTGTGTATTGACTACGAGATCTGGAAAAATTATTCCCCTACATATATTAATGAACTCGAAGTACCTTATTCTGTTGTGACTCTCCTGTTGACAATTTTCTTTTTGACTGGTTACCCTGGGTTACTTTAGGTGTGACAAATGTTGGCTGACTAGTTCCAGCACTGGCTCCATTGAACACTTTTCCATACACATCTTCTTTTGTGTCCTGTATTTACAGTAAGTTTTACATAAGGCAATAAATGCACAATTTTATCATTCAAATCTAGACCATTCCTGCTTTTTTGTCTTAAAATAACCAAACATTGATAAGAATCTTTACTGCAATAGGATTTTAATAAAGATACATAATTATTTAAATCCTACATTTAGTTTACTTATTTAATATTGAAGATCTAATGTAATACACAAATGAGAAAAGACTAAAATAGATCTTATATTCTTGGTAATATAAATCTTTTATCAAACATATTTTAAGAAATACCCAGAAAAATGTTTTAAGACCACAGATTTGAAATTGATACCTGAGTATTTCTACTGTTCTGTCTTTCATACTGACTGTTCTGTTTTTGATAGCCACCTTGATATGCATTAACAGACTGTCTCTCCCACTGCTGGTTACCGCCCCTTGAATACTGGTTGTCTTGGTAACCTGAAAAATATTTTGAAGCATATATTCGAAATATTAAAAAAAAAAAAAATTTATATACTTTCACGTTGATAAAAGTTTTGATATTACATATTTACCATTGTATTTTTGCTGACTTTCCTGATTTTTTAATATTAATCGAACTACTTCAGCCTGTGTTGAAATTCAAAACCCTAACCGATACGGTAGAAGCTCCTTGTAATAACAAATAATACAAATCTACCATATTACTACTAAATCCTTTGGAAAGGATTCTCAAATGAAATTTATTGTGTAAAATCAGTATAATATTAAAAACAATGCTAACTGGAAGGCTACTGGACTACTGTTTTGTCACTGGTTTAACTGCCAAACCAACTGCTTGACAAATCAAGTCAGATCCCAGCTACTCTGGATGGAAAGACTCTAAATTTGCACTATATCATGCAAGGCAATAACCTAGATAGACCAACATACCAGGTACCTTCGAACGGCCAGCACAATGGTTCTATCTTCAGACAATTTTCTAAAGCATGCAATTAAGTGCCATAATACTGAAGTATATTTTGCCATTAGTTTTGAGGCAGCCTAAGGCCCAAAATAAGGTAAAGGGGTAAAGCCCTGGTGGAGGTCAAAGTTAGCCAAAGCCCACCTTCCACAAAGTCAACTGTCCTTCGTGTAGCTCTCCTTTGTTGAAATTCGATGCACTACAGAGTTAACACAAGAATTTACAAATAACGCCACATGTTTGGTAATAATTTCTTTAGCATCACATCATGCTTCACCACCTAAACCTACTTTGCAGATGTTAGAACTCTATTTACAACTATTTCTAACTGTTCCCACTTGAACTTATTTTTACAACTATAGTCCACCTCAAGAAATTTCCTGGCATCAACTGCATTATCTAAAATTCTTGCCATAATCAATAAATTATTTGATTCACAATTTGTTGTTTCTATCTGATGGCACTTGTCCTCAATAAAACAATCAACTTCATTCAATTTGGTCCATCTGCAATCTTCTGACCTATGAAAAGAGGCATCATAATGTATCAGTGTTTTTCTTGGATCCACATACAATCTGTGGTAACATTTTTTTTACCAATAGCACCCCCATACGGCCTAACCTTCTAAATTTTCACCCTGGATTTAGAGAAATGACCCCTGAGACCATTCGAACTGCGGAAAATCACATCTCCGATCAATGCACTTTGCAAATGATATTCTCAGTGCAGCTGTTAACACAATGAAAATTGTTTTAACATTACTTACCAGTTCTATTATCTGGATAACTCTGGTAACCAGCTTGGTTTCTATGGTAACCTTGTTGCCCTTGGTAACCTTGATTGAACTGATTAGGCCCTGGCTGCCTCGTGGCACTGGCATTAGCATAACTAAAATCATTAGTAACATTTCTGTGTTGGTGGCCCTGGAATGTTTGGTTCCTTGCTGCTGTCTGGGTTTGGTTGGCTGGTTTGGCACCGTTCTTGCGATCACCATGACTCAGATTCAACAACCCAGATGGTGGCATTCTATAACCTCTCTTTGATGAATTTCTGAAAAATATTAAAGATTTATAAGGATGTTTCAGCCTCCTCAGAGTATGTTTTACTTGGAGAATACTGTAACATGATATATAACATAATTTTATCCCATTAGCATATAATTTGGTGGTTTTGATCAAAACTGCAATATCGAGTATGAACTAGAGAATTTCAAGTTATAAATATTTACATTCGCCCTATTCTTTTCCATTGAAAATTATAACATTCATTTCGTATGAACAGGAAAAGGAAAGGCGCGAAAATTACGTCATTGCTGCTTAGTGATAACCGACCGCTGTTTTGACGACGTCCGCATATAGTCAGGGAGAACGTTCCTTAGATGACGTCGCAGTTGTTCCGTCTGGTGAACAGAACGGCCGGAAAGCTGATTTTAATGTTAAATGCCACAAAATATGTGCAATTTATAATATTATCTTGTTTACAGATGGAAAGGAAATATAATGTAAATATAAGAAATGAAACTATTTTTTCCGGAGTACATGCAAAATGAACGACAGAATAGGATCTGCAAATTAAATATGAATCGCTAGTGCGATTCATGGATTTGCTGATCCTATTCTGTCGTTCATTTCGCATAAACACCGAAAAAAAATTCATTTCATTTCTTAAAAGAAGACATGAATTGAAATTTCATTTGTTTGGATTATACTGCTCAGATGGTATTAACTACACAAATTACACCCCCACAGTAATAATGAATTCCAGGCTGAGAATCAGTACACTGCAGCTACAAGGTTCTTTGTAATTTAATGATAGATAAATGGTAGCACTTTGTTTTTAAGTCAAATAGACCCAATTTATGTTATATGGCAACTTTCCAGCTTTTCATTGTGGATGAATACCCCTGGTGTAAATCCAGGAATTATTTCAGGAACTGGCAGAACCTGGATAGACAGAAGCTATCTGTATGTAAGCTATCTGTATGAATTTGTAACAGGAAAAAATTCTATACCCCAAGCAGGGTTCTGACCCACAGAGAGGAGAGGCAAGTGTTTTGAAGTTAGTGGTATAAACAACTAATTACTATATACCCAAAAACCTACACACAATGAATGGTCAGAAAAACAACTGCTGGCATATATTCCATCAAATAGTGAAGACCACTGGCTTCATTGAGGAAATGAAATTAAGCAACATAAGAAAACAAAAGGAAGAACAGTTGAAACTCAATTATATCGAAAATTCTGCCTATCTCGAAAATAATTTCAAGTTCTGTCCCAAAGACACATGGACAAAATATCATTTTAAGTCAAATTTTGGATATCTTATAGCAAAACACTTGATTCCCTTGTAAGTTGCGATACAGAGTTTCAACTGTATATGTATTTTCCCATTCATACCTTATATCTATTCCTCCCTGAAAATCTTCATCAAAGATGACCTCATACATCGTGTTGACCTCTACCTCTGCTGGATGTATACCTACAACCGTCCCTCTCAGACCGAAGGGCACAGGAAATCCCTGTCTCGTGTTCACAACTCTGTCAAACAGCTGGTACGTGGATGACTGATCAGGAATCAATGATCCACTTGTAGGTGAGGGCTGAAAATTAAAACAGATAAAGAGTTTTAACAACTTTTGAATAAAGATGTATGAAAGAAAGAACTGAACATTTCCAAATCATAAAATTCAAAATAAAAACTGTCAAAAAAGTTAATATTGTAGGCATAAAATTTCATTGTTTTAGCAAAAACAGCTGTTTCATATTTATTCAAGGATTTCGACTTTTTGGAGAATTTTATTTGTTCATTATCATTACATTTTAAAGACCCAACACTCCATGAAAATTATTGATTGAGCACTATAAGCACTTCAAGTTAAAGCTGTCGACAGCAATGTGATTACATAAACTTACCTTGTACAAAAGATGTGGTTTCACCTGCATCTTGACTCGCTTTTGCCTTTTCTTGTTTGTCTCCTAAAACATAAAATACACCTACAAGTATTATTTTCCCTGACTATTAGACAATCCAATTATCAAACTGTTATGTAAATCTTTCAATTCTGTAGGCATTTATATTTGTCTTATAATGGCCGTATTATACAAGTTTTAAACAGATTGCTGGCTAGTCAATAGATGAAACTTTTTGGACCTCAGGCGAAGAGTTTTGACTACTGACTGGCAAGCCATCCAATAAGTATTTATTACGTGACATCAAAAATAAACTTACATTATTTGTTTCTTCAAGTTTTGAACTTAACCCAGCAAAATGTTTTGTTCGTACTAATCCTGTACAATATCCAATAATGAGTTCAAAGCACAGTTGAATCAAGCCTAGATACGGTATATGACTCAATAACTGAGCCGTGCCATGAGAAAACCAACATAGTGGCTTTGCGACCAGCATGGATCCAGACCAGCCTGCGCATCCGCGCAGTCTGGTCAGGATCCATGCTGTTCGCTAATAGTTTCTCAAATTCCAATAGGCTTTAAAAGCGAACAGCATGGAGCCTGACCAGACTGCGCGGATGCGCAGGCTGGTCTGGATCCATGCTGGTCGCAAACCCACTATGTTGGTTTTCTCATGGCACGGCTCAATTCTTTTAATACATCCAATTAGTCACTGTTGATTCATATAGTCCAAGACACAGAATATTTCAAAGTAGTTCCTAGTAATTGTAAAATAATTTTATTCAAATTATTATATTAGCGAGTTAGGCAGTTGCAGCAGAAAGACTGAATGCATTGCTAGAGTACTGCTTGTTATAAATGTAAACCAGTGAGTCATACAAAGGTACCAGACAGAGTGTTTCATACACAGTTAACCCCTAAAGGGTATATAGTATAACTGTTGTTAAACTCTTTAAAACTTGATTAAATCTAATAATATTTAATCACCACTTGATCAACAGACTGGTCAATAACACAAACTATGGACCCATGATATACATGTATTTAAGTAATCAGTAAATAAATGCTTAATGCCAATTCCCCGTTGACTTAACTTAGTGTTTTTTTTTATCATATTCACCAGTAATTTTATGTCTCATGTGCAAAGTGCTATTCTTGTTTGCTGCACAGTTGCTTGATATTTTCTTTTCACTTCACTATGACACATTATCCTAGTCCATAAAAATTTAATATCTCAGGTGCAAAAACGTTATTTTGGATTTCTGTGCATTTAATACATTTTTTTCTTTTTGGTACCAAGTTACAATATAACGCAAGTATCAAATCAGAGAGAGGATGTTTACATAAATTTTTTCTTGTAAAACCTGTTATGACAAAAAAGATCAAAAGAAAAACTAGAGCTGCTTTTGAGAAAAGCGCATGTCTCCCACAACTGCCTTATCATCTGAATAGTAAGTCTGTCTTTATACGAGGGTTGATCCAAAAGTAATGTCACTGTAGCTGTAAATGGTGTATAATGAAAGAAAATAAACAAACATGCATACCGAAGTACCTTTATCTATCTGCGATATTGTCTAAAAATATTGATAAGATATGTTGCATAGTTTTAACAATATTGACAAATACGGAAGGCATGCTTGCAGCGAATATTTCAGTGTGAGGCCACATAACGTCAGTGGTATTTTTTGAATTCATGTGCATTTTAAAGGCACTCGCTACAGTTTTTCCTGACGGGTCGATATTTACCCCAACACCGTGCCAATTTGGTTGTGTTTCTAATCGATGTAGCTCATTGCAGAGTTGAAGCGGTCTTCTGCGCATGCCCGGAAGTGATTATCTAATGTTGTGTACGGCAAAAATTTGCAAATTATTGTATGTTCGCATGCATTTAATGTATAATATGTATAATATACTGACTAGAGGTTAGGGTAAGTATCACCATGGTTACAAAATATATACATTTAAAGTACTTTTAGTTCAAATTGCTTCAATCCGACATATACTGGAGTATGTAATTTATACCGGCGCTCCAACTCAGCACTGAGTCACAGCTGTTTCTAATCCCGTACCGTACCCATATCGTACATCCGTATTCGTAAACTATAGGTTTTGTTCGGAGAAAGGCGGAAACTTTCATCGTTCTATGACATCAAAATGCTTCAGAAACACCTTAAATCCGCTTATTAAGAAATCTGCCGTTTGATAATTTGATATATATCTTAGTCATTTGCTCAAACACTGAAAGAGTATTTCGTAACAACCTGCGTTGTATAAATGCCCACGACACCCCACCTCGTTGTAATTTGATTTAAGCGAAATCTAGTATGGTGACCTATCAATTTTCTTTTTGTTTTAGATTAGGTAGACATAACCAAAGGTACGTGCAGAGTTTGATTAAATTCTATTATGTGAAACTCGATATAATAGCAGACGTACCAACTTAAAGTTGACAAAAATATGCAAAAATAGCCCTTGGGTCTGCTGAACAAGTATTCCTTTCTTTACAAAATCATTTTCTTTTGATTTCTCTGAGCATGTTTCAAATAGATATATTGTTTTCCATTATAAAAATGCTTAGCTATCAAAATTATACTGATTATTGTACTTTACTGAAGTATATTTAAGGATTATAGAAATTTTGAAAAATGTTAAAAATAGCACCATATCTAGGGGCAAATTAAATTGAAACAAAGCTGGTGACCTAGTATTTTTATTTCATTTTTCAATACATCATAACATGATCTTTTAATACAAAACATTTCATCAAAATCTATTATTGAGAAAAAAATTACAAAACTGTAGCAAACGTCTTTAAACGAAAAAACGCTGGAAATAAATATTTTGCCATATTATCAGAACTGAATTTTTGTACATTTTGATTTATTTTTTTTATTATATGCAGATGAATAAGCGCAACATGGACGCAGTGACATTACTTTTGGATCAACCCTCGTATATACATTTAGTGAGTCTAGATGGACTTGTATGAATGGTTCAGTAAGTTTTGGTCAAGGGCCATAATTCCAAAGTGCCTGGGCTAGTTATCGAACTTGGCCAAGGAGATATTGGCAAGCATATTTTGTTCAAGTTTGGTGAAGATCGGATGAGAAATGTTTGACTTAGAGTGCAGACAAGCTTTGTGACAGACAGACAGACTGGAGTAAATCAATATGTTTCCCACACCACTGTGTGGTGGGAGACATAATAAAAGCAATGTATAATGTGTCGACATACAATAACCTAAAATATGTTTATATTTTGTCTTTGTTATTATACTATTCCATTAAAATTTTAAAGATTAATTCAATAAATCATTAAATCCCTAAAGTATGCTGATATTTTTCCAGTAAAGGTTTCTATCAATTATGTATTTGGTATAATGAAATAAATATTGCATTCCCGATAGGGTGATATAAACAAGAGGACCATGATGGTCCTGAATCGCTCACCTGTTCCCACATGACCCAGTTTTGAGTATGACGTCGTTTTTTCTATTATTTGACATAGTGACCTAGTTTTTGAGCTCATGTGACCCAGTTTTGAACTTGACCTAGACATTATCAAGATAAAAATTCTGACCAATTTTCGTGAAGATCTATTGAAAAATATGGTCTCTAGAGAGGTCACAAGGTTTTTCTATTATTTGACCTATTGACCTAGTTTTTTAAGGCACGTGACCCAGTTTCAAACTTGATCTAGATATCATCAAGGTGAACATTCTGACCAATTTTCATGAAGATCCATTCAAGGGTATGGCCTCTAGAGAGATCACAAGGTTTTTCTATTTTAAGACCTTCTGACCTAGTTTTTGATCGCAGTTGACCCAGTTTCAAACTTGACCTATATATCATCAAGATAAACATTCAGACCAACTTTCATACAGATCCCATGAAAAATATGGCCTCTAGAGAGGTCACAACATTTTTTCATTATTTGACCTACTGACCTACTTTTTGAAGGCACGTGACCCACTTTTGAACTTGACCTAGATATCATCAAGATGAACATTCTGACCAAATTTTATGGAGATCCATTCACAAGTATGGCCTCTAGTGAGGTCACAAGGTTTTTCTATTTTTAGACCTACTGACCTAGTTTTTGACCGCACATGACCCTGTTTTGAACTTGACCTAGATATCATCAAGATGAACATTCAGACCAACTTTCATACAGATCCCATGAAAAATATGGCCTCTAGAGAGGTCACAAGGTTTTTCTATTATTTGACCTACTGACCTAGTTTTTGAAGGCACGTGACCCACTTTCAAACTTGACCTAGATATCATCAAGATGAACATTCAGACCAACTTTCATACAGATCCCATGAAATATATGGCCTCTAGAGAGGTCACAAGGTTTTCTATTTTTAGACCTACTGACCTAGTTTTTGACCGCACGTGACCCAGTTTCGAACTTGACCTAGATATCATCAAGGTGAACATTCTGACCAATTTTTATGAAGATCCATTCATAAGTATGGCCTCTAGAGAGGTCACAAGGTTTTTCTATTTTTAGACCTACTGACCTAGTTTTTGACCGCACTTGACCCAGTTTCGAACTTGACCTAGATATCATCAAGATGAATATTCAGACCAACTTTCATACAGATCCCATGAAAAATATGGCCTTTAGAGAGGTCACAAGGTTTTTCTATTATTTGACCTACTGACCTACTTTATGATGCCACGTGACCCAGTTTCGAACTTGACCTAGATATCATCAAGGTGAACATTCTGACCAATTTTCATGAAGATCTTGTGAAATATATGGCCTCTAGAGAGGTCACAAGGTTTTTCTATTTTTAGACCTACTGACCTAGTTTTTGACCGCAAGTGACCCAGTTTCGAACTTGACCTAGATATCATCAAGGGGAACATTCAGACCAATTTTCATAAAGATCCCATGAAAAATGTGACCTCTAGAGTGGTCACAAGCAAAAGTTTACGCACGCACGGACGGACGCACGGACGGACGCTGCGCGATCACAAAAGCTCACCTTGTCACTTTGTGACAGGTGAGCTAAAAATGTTCAACCCTTGAAATACAAATGTATATCAACCTCTACTGATATATCAGCTGATATTTATAAATCTCGAGGTAAATGTTTTACAGATCACCCTCCCAAGGGTGCAATATTGTTACATCATTTAATTTATACCACAACTTTTAAGATCAACCACTGAATTCTAGGTTTTAATTGTACACATATAATTTACTTCCAACAGACAAACCAAATTGTTACCTTAAACCTTTCCCCAACAGAACTGCTTTGAAGCTCTTATTGCAGTACCAGAGGCCCCTAATGCAATATCATTTTATGGATCCATCTTGAAAAAAAGTTACGAAGAGCCAGTGCCTTAACCTTAGATATACCATGAAACTTAAACAAACCTACCACAATCTGATCTGTTAACTCCTGTAGGGCCTTTATGGTTCCTTCACTAATAATGTCTGCCCCTGATTTCATAGGTTTCAGACCCGCACACGGCAATGTCTTTATGTATTCTTCTACTGTCTTTAATGTGTAATCACTGAAAAATATTCCATCTTATGTTGAAAAAGTAACCTAAACTCAAAAACTTTCAAGAATAAGTTTTCTTTGATGTCAAACCATTTACTCTTAATGTCTGAAGAAAGCCTTTTATGAGAATATTACCCTGAATTCAAATTTTGAAGATTATGAGGTGAATCCTTAACCCCTTACCATGCTAAATTTCTATAATGAACTTGTCCATCTTTCAACTTGGACAGTGCCATTAACTGTTTAAAGGGGTGCTAACCAAAAATATACTGACAGAATGGCAAGCAGTGCAGATCTTGATCAGACTGCACAGATGTACATGCTGATCATGATCTACACTGGTCGCAAAGGCAGAATCAACCTTGTCCAGCATGATTAAATCTGGAGAGCCAGTGAAAGAAGTTTTAAATCTGAAAATGGAAACAAGTGTAGAAATCGCAGCATCTTATTGTTTCTGAGCACAATTTTGAAACCGACCAATGGCAAACTGGTTTCCAACCTAAACTTTATGATATTGGAACCTGGAAAGGCAGGAGAACTCATACTTACCATGTTTTTGGTATGACATCAGATTCATAGAACATATCGTTATGCTGCTTGTTGGACTTGGAGATAATTTCAAACATTTCTGGAAACCTGAAAGAATCAATCACCATGGATTTGAGCGGCACAAATTTTAAAATAATTTATTCAATCTACAAACAATAATGGCCTGTCAGATGCTACTTGCCACATAATTTCAGTCTTACATAATATTGCTATGTCTTTGACCTTTGACCTGCTGCTTAATCCACAAAGTCCATAACAAGAGCTGTCACTAATGGTGACAAATGCCCCCGCAGCGCCTTGACCTTTGATCTGGTGATCCCAAAGTCAGTAGGGGTCGTGTACTCAATAAGTTCTATCAGCATGTGAAGTTTGAAGGTCCTGGGTACAGTGGTTCGCGAGTAAAGTGCCTTCATGCAAAAAGTTAACATTGTGACGAACAAACTAACGGACGGACAGTTGAAAACTAATATGCTTCCCTTCGGCTGCATAATAACTGCAGCTTTATTATACAAAATTCAAATGCAAGATAAAAATGATCACATCTTAAATGTCTCCAAAGGCAGTGTAAGGATCATTTTAGATTCTTAAGACATTTTCGAAAATGTCAAAGATATGACCAATATTTTTAATTATACAAAAATCTTACATAAAAACTGCTTTTAAGCTAATGAAGATATGCTGTGGGCTATATATCAATCTACTGACAAAGCTGAAACTGAAATTTAGAACAATTTTGGTGTAAAAAATGGCTGAAATTTATAAAGGAAATGAAAAAAAGCTTTGTACTGGGTTTTGTAAACAAAAACTATATATTAGTTATACTCACTTAGCCATATATTGTTTGAGAACATCCAAAGTTTTCTCTGAATATGTCCACTGCCCTTCAGTGTTTTTTGTATATCCTGGCACTTCCTCACCACGTTTTGTGAATTTCAAATTCAGTCCTACATTCACTTTATGAGGGTGCATCTGCTCTCTAGCTACCTCCTCCTCCCCTGCAGTAACGTAAATTGTACCTGTCAAGCGCGAGAACAGGTGGGAACTTATACCAATCTTCTGCGCAATAACATAACCAGTATAGTACCGATCTGCATGCATCTGAAATAAAAATTATTTTACTTTAAATAGTATTTAATTATGCATAAATTTTTTATAAAAAAAAAACAACAACAAAACAAACCTAATATAAATTCATCCCCTGAAGCAATGAGATATAACGGCTTTTTAAAATAACCTATTTCATCAACACTTTATTGTACCAGAGAGGTTAAAAAAGTTCAGATATAGAGGTCAATATTGCTTTATTACTTTACATATTGTTTTTACTTTTAATGTACATATAATATAATCCATTACATATAAAATTGCTAACTCTAGCTTTCTGCATTTACCATCAAGGTGCTGCAGATGTCAAGCCAACATTTTCAACGATTAGAATCAAATTTTTTATATAAGAGCCAATAACAACCTGTTTATTTTACTTCCAAATTTCTATTTAAATCTGTGTGGTAGAAGGCTGAACAGTAACGCAAATATGCATCTTGTATCATGGTGCATGATTTTGGAGGCTCTGACATAAAATACTCATTTGTTCATTCAAATTGCACAAAAAATTGTGACTTCAACGTCATGATCCTTGAAGCATCTGGACCATACATGCAAAAGTTGAAATAGATAAAAGTTGCAAAAGACTCATTTAATCTAGCCACTATTCTCTGAATTTATGTCTACAAACCAAAATGACATAATAATTATTATGTTCATGTATATAAAACTTCAGATTGGTACATTATAGCTTAAATAGTAACAGCAAAGTCAGTGATTTTTTATCCCCCACCAAATAGGTTGTTTTGTGAATGAGGGGGCGATATTTTGTAAGATATTCTATTTCCAGACAGTCACAAGTTATGTATAAAAGGGACGTGCTATGGTTTTGTTGGTTCCTATTTTTATACAAAGTCGAGGGAAAGAACTCTGACCATTGATGATCTATATATAATAATTATTAAGTTTCATGAAGATGCATCAATTGGTTACTTTGCTTTGTGAAAATATATGATTTTTAGTACAATTAAAGGGCAATAACTCTGAAGTTAACAGTGATCCTGATGAAACTGAATGTGCACCACCACCCTAAATGGATTTACATTTGTGTAAAGCTTCTTGAACATCCGTCAACTGGTTACTTACTATATATAGTCAATCATCACTATGTTTATACCCAAACAAGGGGAAAAACTCTGCTTTTACTTGGTCAAGTGGGATAATACTACATGTGAGCAAAGGTCATTTGCTAATGCTTTTTGAATAATCAGCATTTTCATATTTTTTATACAAAATCAAGGGGGAAAACTCTGCTTTTACTAGGATAATACAATACTTTAGCAAAGGTGATGTGCTAATTGATAATTATGTGAGACTTGGTGATTCTAGTTGGAATACTTTCTGAATTATAAAGCATTTTCATTTTTTTTTAAAAACTAATCAAGGGCAAAAACTCTGCCCTTACTGGGTCAAGGGAGGTAACACTACCTTGGAGCAAAGATCATGTGATAAGTAATAATTAAATGAGCTTTGGCGATTCCAGCTTTAATTTCGTTTGATGGACGGAAGGACAGACATACAAACTCACGGACAGACAGAGAAACCGCTGGATAGAAAACGCCTAAACAATATCCATCCGCCTTTACAGGGTGATAGAATAAGTTACAGCCTCCATATCAAGACTTTTTGACACTACCTCCTACTACTGAGCAGTACTGGTACTGATGATAAACTCGAACAGATGATAAACTCGACCATCTTCAAATTATTCAATTGCAATTGTTCTTTTATATAACTGAACATGCCGTCTAATAGCAACCACTTAAAACACCAACTGGTGTAAACAAAAACAAAATTGGTAAATATTCTGTTTAAATAAATGACTTACATTTGTCTGCTTAAAAAATATTTATCCAAAAATACTGGGGAAGAGGATGTTTTTTGCGCATGCTCACTGTCAACACACGAAGGCCTGACATTGAGTCACATTCCATTATATGATCGGGAATGACCGTTGCAACATTTTTGAGAAAGTTTCAATATAGTACTAATGAGATTTTTTTTTAAATGACAAAGTGGTCGAATTTATCATCAGTCAACGTTCGTACAGTCAACATTTTACATACCCCTTTCAGGGCCTCACTTCTTGTGAGTTTGCTTACTAAATATAAATGTAATTATGTCAATTATTCAGTAAGAGCTAAGCTTTATTTTGATACCAACCAAACTTAATTTTCATTTTCAGTTTTGTTTTGGATACAAAGCTGACATTTACATTAAAGTATTCAATTAAATGTTAAAATGTATACATGTGTTTCCATGAAGAAACCAATTCAAATGTTTGTTTTTTAAAAGACTGACTTGATGTTACAGGAGGGTTGAGAGTGATTAAAATGTGCAGTTGGCCAGAAAATACACAGACACTTGGGGGTCAGAACCTGTCCCCCCTCCCAATCTGCCCCTGCCAACCTTCAACCAATATATTTTCGCTTTTTAAATCAAACTGAGCACATGTCTCGATCATACAACAACTTCTGTTACCATTTCAATATGTTTAAAAAATCTCCCATATCCTATCAATGTTCAGAAAAACTAAAGACAACTTACTCCGAGCGTTTTCAACACAAACTAGCTTTTCTAAGGAATAGGAGAATAGATCCCAGCTTGATGTCAAAGTTACTACACAGAGCCGGGACACAGACAATATCGTTAATGGTTAAAATAAAAATACTTGCCCATGACGTCAACTGCCGCGGTGGCCGAGAAAGTACAGACGCTGGTTCTGTGAGCTTACTTTTGGGCAGGGCCGCAGGTTCGCTCCGCGCTATGGGCGATCTTTTTTTTCCTTTTTTAGGTATTTTTTTATATCTTGAGAATATATTGTTTAAAAAGAAAATGAAAATATTGTATTAGAAAAAGAAAAAAAAGAATGCCCGAAGCATGGAGCGTACCCGTGGCCTTGCCCAAAAAAAGATCTTTCAAACCAAGCGTCTGTACTATCTCGGCCATCGCGCCTGTTGACATTCTAAGCAAGTATTTTTATCTTAACCGCTAACGATATCGTCTGTGTCCCGGCTCTGCGTAGTAAATTTGACTGTGCAACATCAAGCTGGGATCTATTCTCCTATTCCTTGGACAAGAAAATCGTGTTTACATTGCGAAGTAAGTTGTCTTTAGTTTTTTGAGCATTGATAGAGTATGAAAATTTTTCAAACATATTGAAATGGTAACAAAAGTCGTTGGATGATCAAGACATGTGCTCAGTTTGTTTTAAAAAACAGAAATGTATTGACTGAAGGTTGTCAGGGGTGGCATGGGAGGGGGACCCCCAAGTGTCTGTGGGAAAATACACATGGACAATATATAAAGGGGACTATTTGACATTTGAAAACAATCATATGATATCCGAGAGAAATTCAGATAATAAATATCTAAGAGAAGATTCATTCAAAATTTTATTGTATAACCAATAGCAGCCATTTAGGGTTCAGTGAAATCACCATTTGTCTTTCATTGGTATTATATGATACATTTAATGAAAAATGATAACTAAGGTAATTGATTAAATTGGACAAAACATAATATTAATCCTTATTTAAATGTTAAATTATATACTTTGATTTTATTTTATTTAACAGAAAGTTGCCATCAAATTCATATTTGGTAATGACAATTCATTGTATAAGAAATGAATGATTATTACTGTCACACAACAGCAACCATTCTATTACATAAATACTATTTTTTCAATGGCTGTATTTTTTAAATGTGTAGTCTAATTTTTTTCACATTTTCCTAAACCAGTGTAAATTTTTCACTGTCTTTTTCTCATTCAAGGTAAAAGGGAGTAGCTGGCTGCTAAAATATTTACAGATTCTAAGAAAATGAAGATGAATGATATCCCCTTTAAATCTTCAGTTATTCAAATATTAGCCGCACCCACACATCAATCAATAAAAGCAGTATTAAGGCTGAAAACCACTAAATCACGCTGTTTTTTTATTTCATATAAAATCCACTTAATTCATAACGTATTTTTTTTATATTTTCTAGCATATAAGATTTTCAGAGACTTATATTTCCATAAAGAAAGTATCGCTACTATAGAAAAAGGAGTACTTTTATATAAGAAAATTACAATTCATTATACAACCCGTAGAATTTACTCCCCTTCACTTCTTTCAAAATATCTTTTTGAGAAGCCTGTATTTTTTCTAGTATGTGATAGAAACCTGCTAATTTTGATAGAATGTTAGACATACATACTAATAAGAAAACACTATGCTACTGAGAAAGGGCTTGAGGAATGGAAGAAAGATCAGCACTATTTATATTTGGACTACTTGCGACTTGGCCAGCATGGTTTCCTTTGATTTGGTAGTGATCAGCCTAAAACTGATTTTAAACTTTAAAGCATCATGAATCTGTGTGTGTTAATAGAATGATCCATTATGTGAATTTTATGAAAAGTCTTTAACCTTTACCCTGCTAGATTTCTAAAATGGACTGGTCCATCATTCAATTTGGGCAATACCATTTATTATTCAAAGGGATGTTTGCTGAAAATTTACTGACTGAATAGCGAACAGTGCAGACCATGATCAGACTGCACAGAATCACTTGCGCCCAGCAGGCTAAAGGTTAAAATAATGAAAATCCCAATACAAATTAATGTAGATTAACCAAATATGAATGAATGGGTTTTAAAAGATACAGAATAACTCCATGATGAATCAATAAGCATCACAGGCAAAGAGTTTTCAAAGTGGAATCACTGTGAAAACAAGAACACTACCTGCTGGTGCCCCTCCAATAAGTGCTTTGTATTTATAAGGCAATAAGCAGAAGGAAGAGTTATGGCTTTTGGTTTTATTACTCATGTAACGATGACTTAAAAATTTGTAAAGCTGTAATATTCAGGAAAAACAGGCCTGAACAGACAAATAAACCAAGACATATTGATTTTCTATGACAAAATTGCAATAATTCTGACAAAACACAAGAAAGGATTTTGAATATTGGTTTACTTAATCATCTGTGATATGTGATAGCCAGCAAGGGCACAAAGTTTCAATCTACAGCTGTTATAGGAATCAGTACAGGTTCAATGTAGAGAATATATGCCTATTATCTCAAAATTTCATGAAAAAGGTTAACCGACAAATGAACATTTAAATTTTCAGAATGAATCAATGTGACATGATGGGTGTTGCATTTATCACTATCTCTCATTAACAAACTCAAATAAAACCAATTTGCTATCATTTTTGTTCTTGTTGTGTTCTAAAGGATTTTCTTATAGATTTTTGACACACACAGAATAATTCACTAAATTAATGTGAACTTGAAGCTCAGAATAATTCTATTGTAGATCAATATCAAATCTGGAATAATTCAACCTCTATTTAAGTGGATTGAGGTTCAGAATAAGCCTATCATTTAGCAGAGTGGATTTAGAATTAGCCTATCATGAATCAGTGTGACTGACACTCACAATAAGCCAGTAGATCAAGGACATGGAATAAGTATCTATCATTAATCAATGCACACTGATGCTCACAATAAGACATTTGTTAATCAATGTAGCTTACCCAATCATGAATTAAATTACATGTAGATTTACAACAAAGAATTAGCCAGCCATGAATCAATGTAAATGTAAGACATAATTGCCTACTGTGACTCAATGTAAATTTCAAACTCTTTTGGGGATCAATGTGACTTAAGCACACACAACTAGCCTTCTGTGAATCAATGTGGATTTAAAACAAAGAAATAGCCAGTTACGAATCAATGTAAATCAAACACATAGAATTAGCCTATAGCCTATCCCTGATGGACCCAATCATGAATAGAAGAATGTTAAAAGTATACAAGAGCTCGTAGAACACGAAATGCCCCCCAGGAACAGAAATTATATGGTCACTGTGCACTAAAGTTATACTGTATCATCCTTAGCCCAAGTGTTCTCAAGTAATTGTCTGGAAATGGTTTTACTGTTCTAGGCCCGTCTCCTTGACCTTTGACCAACTGATCTCAAAATCAATAGGGGTCATCTGCTGGTCATGACCAACCACCCTATGAACTTTCATGATCCTAGGCGAAAGCGTTCTTGAGTTATCATCCGGAAACCATTTAACTGTTCTAGGTCACTGCGACCTTGACCTTTGACCTACTGATCTAAAAATCAATAGGGGTCATCTGCTGGTTATGATCAACCATCCTTTCAACTTTCATGATCCTAAGCCCAAGCGTTCTTGAGTTATCATCTGGAAACTGATTGGTCTACAAACCGACTGACCAACAGGTGACCGACATCTGCAAAACAATATACCCCTTCTTATTTGAAGGGGGGCATAATAATGACCAAATCATGAAATGGTATGGGTTACACACCTAGAGGGACCCAATCATGAAAAGAGGGATGTTAAATGTATAATTATAATGACCTAATCATTAAATGGTATGGGTTAAAGACCTAGTCAGACTCAATCATGAATAAAGGTGTTAAATGTATACAAGAGGGCCATGATGGCCCTATATCGCTCACCTGTTATCATTGCACTTGAGGACAAGAAGGTCCTCAGAAAAAATATCTAAGTCCAAAGGACAGGAACAACAAAGGAAAGAAATTTAACCAAAAAGAAAAACAAAATTCTTACAAGGTACAGATATGTCAAAATACACCTAAAAATTGGAGGTACCATCCATGTTGTACCACAGAAAAGTGGTCTCAGTTTTTCCCTACGGCCAATAATAAAAAAGTTACTAAAAATAGGCTATTTATAGTAACGTAAAAGGGAAGTAATTCAAAAGAAAATTATTGTAAGATAACAAAAGAAGGATCTGCCAAATAAATCTGTTAACATAAATAGTTACGGAGATATACCCATTTTAAATTCAAAAATAAAGCGAGGTAATTTGACATAAAATTAGTCCATAGTTATATACCCCGATTGCCTCGGTCCAACTAATGACAATAATGAAATTTCAAGTAAGTCCTGTAAGTACTTACTGATATAAATCCATTTTAACTACAATCAGGGGAGGTAATCAGATATAAAATAACTCTGGAAACTACGAATGGATCTGATTTGTCATGGAATCCAAGAGTTATTGTTGTTGAAGATATTTTGGAAGTTTGTATCAAATAAAACCATAAATGAAGTCTCTTTATGGCTGCAAAAGCCAAAATAGCCAATTTTGGACATTTAAGGGGCCATAACTCTGGAACCCATGATGGAATCTGTCCAGTTTAAGAAAGGAACCAAGATCTTGTGGTGATACAAGTTGTGTGCAAGTTTGGTTAAAATCAAAACATAAATGAAGTTGCTATTGTGCAGACAAGGTCAAAATAGCTAATTTTGGCCCCTTCAGGGCCCATAACTCTAGAACCCATTAGGGGATCTGGCCAGTTCAATAAAGGAACTGAGATCTTATGGCAACACAAGTTTTGTGCAAGTTTGATTAAATTCAAATCATAAATGAAGCTGCTATTGTGCAGCCAAGGGCAAAATAGCTAATTCTGGTCCTTTCAGGGGCCATAACTCTGGAACCCATAATGGAATCTGGCCAGTTCAAAAAAGGAACCAAGATCTTATGGTGATACAAGTTGTGTGCCAGTTTGGTAAAAATCAAATCATAAATAAAGCTGCTATTGTGCAGACAAGGTCAAAATAGCTGATTTTGGCCCTTTCAGGGGCCATAACTCTGGAACCCATAATGGGATCTGGCCAGTTCAAGAAAGGAACCGAGATCTTATGGTGATACAAGTTGTGTGTAAGTTTGGTTAAAATAAAATCATAAATGAAACCACTATTGTGCAGACAAGAAATTGTTGACGGACGGACGGACATACGCACACGGGACGGACGACGGACGAAGGGTGATCACAAAAGCTCACCTTGAGCTAAAAATGGGCCAATCATGAAACAGTAAGGGTTAAAGGCACTGGTGATTCTATCAATGTGATTACAAGGCATCAAACAATCCAAGCAAGATGGAAATATCAAAACTTCCATACCACTGAAGGATATATCTGAAGTGGAAGAAAAAAATGCCCTCTGCTATTAAATGAGCCACACCATGAGAAAACCAACAGTGCACTTGCGACCAGCATGGATCCAGACCAGCCTGCACATCCACGCAGTCTAGTCAGGATCCATGCTGTTCGCTTTCAAAGCCTATTGCCATTAGAGAAAACCTTAGCGAACAGCATGGATCCTGACCAGACTGCACAGGCTGGTCTGGATCCATGCTGGTCACAAACGCACTATGTTGGCTTGCTCATGGCGTGGCTCTAATTAATTTCACTGAACATACTTGACTAAATGTCCATCATATTACAGTTAACAACACAGTCATTCTTCGTTCTTTAAAGAACTGAAAATTAAGTTAAAATCAAGTTGATTTTTGAACAAAATATATATTCAGAAGATTGATTACTCATGCAATTAGCAAACAGCTACAGAGTTTCTAAAATTCCTTACCTGTTGCTGATTAATAATGTTTGAGAGGTGTGGCTCTTCCAAGATTGACAGATTAATTCGGATACGCCCACTTTCCATGTCGGTTTCAATGACTTCCCCTTGGCAAGCATAATGTGGCCAACCAAGCATGAATACTGGATTACCCTCGGGAAGGTATTCCTTCAGGGTCTTAAACTGACAGAACTCTGGGTCATGTACTGCTATATCCTACAGTAAAACAATCAGAACATGTTTCAAACATCTTTTAAAAGGATATACAGGTATTTTCTTAAATTTCTTGGAAAAGGTGAAGTTCAACATATTTTTGTGCTACTGGTTTCAGACGGAAGAAGTAAATTTGTGAAACAGATACTTTCTATGAAAACCAAAAACTGACAATATACTAAACTCATCTGGCGCTATATGTGATCCAAACCATAAGCTACCAATAGGCCAAGTTTAACTCTCTCTCTCTCTCCCCTATCTTTTCTATCTAAGAAGTTCAACAACGTAACAAGAAGGATGGGAAAAAATGGTACTTACTTTGACAGTTGCCTGTTTTGCAAAAGATACAGGCAATTTTCCGAATTGTTTATCCATTGTAACCCTTCCTTGGGAACTGAATATATACCTATAACAAGTAAAACAGACCTAAAATTCTGCCATTTTTAATATCAAAACACACAGCAGCACCAGGAAAAACATTCCCATTACCATAAAGATATTCAAATTTTACTCACAGATATAGTTCTGTTGAAATTTTAATCTCTATACTGTGTAATCATTAATTTTCATGGGGGACTATTTTTTGTGAATTTCATGGTCCAGTTAATCCACGAAATCACACCAAAACTAATAAGTCAAATACTCTTTCAACTTGTGTTAAAATTTGAAATCCACAAATTTATATCCCCACAAAAGAGTCAGCTAAACCATAAAATATCATACCTGCAAAATCAAACAATTTTACAGTATCTGATTTTCAGAGTTACATTCTGTTGCATTTACAATCAGTCATAAATAAAAACTGTAAAAACTGGGACTAAAATTTACCTTTTGTTTCTTAAACATGGAGTGAATTACGTCTTCTAAAAACATGTCTATTGAAGACATTTTTAATACCTAAATTTACATTACATTAAATGGTCTAAACTTGACAGGTTATTTCATGTATTTAAAGCCTTACTTTCTGCCTGTCATGGGTAAAGCTCTCAGAAGTATTTGTGTCTCTCCTATCACAATTCCAAGTCGGTCTTTGTATCTGAAATAAAAAAGAACAAATGAATGTCTCAAGTTATAACTGTCAATCTACCTTAGATTCTGCTTTCAATACAAACACGGCATACATCTGCAACAGATTCAGTAGGACAAGATATGCAACAGCCAGCCAGCAAAACTTCACTCATCATTCAATGCTGCATTGATTCTGCATTTAACAATGTGATTTTTCCAGCAGCCAATTCTGCAAGAATGGAAAGATCAACCCTATCTGGTATGTAAGAATTCAGGTCAAAAGTCTGTCAATGCCTTTGAATCAAGAGGTTATTATTCTGTATACTCACAACCTTGGAACAAATATACTTGAACAACTATAATATCTAAGTCTATGTACTGAATGAACAATCAAGAGCTGTATTCTCGCATAAAACTGCTGTTATTACCGTTTTCAGTGTTTTTACAGAAAAGTAAAGGAATCTGTGTGCAATCCATGGTAAAGCTCTTGCATAGTTCAACCCTATAGCATATAATTAAAACAAGTTTGAGAGGAAACAAATGCTTACCTCAAAGTATTCACAATCTAGCTGTTTACATATTTTATTTTAGAACATGTTTGTTTAACTTTATAATATCAACAGAATCCCCCGAAACACCTTGGTGTCCAAGTAATTCCTCTCGATGAATGAATATCATAGCAAACACAAACAAGGAGCTGCGTTCAATAAACGCTTGATGCCCCCCATGGCATCCTTGTCAATTCAAACCAACCAAAGTCCAAAACGATGTCAAGTTCAAGGTCAAGGTCAAACTTAGGTCAGGTGATGTCTGAAGATGAGGAATGGTTACAGGTTACATCTGCATTAGTATCAAGTCATTCTAGTTAGGGGTATTGATGCTAGACCAAACGGTCCTATTTGGTTTTACCTCATACGGACAGACGAATGGACGGATGAACGGACGGATGAACGGACGGACAGGACAATCACTATATGCCTCCCGCATCAGTAGATGCCAGGGGCATAAAAACATGCATTATCCTTGCAATAAAGGGTTAGTGTAGGAGTGTATCCAGCTAGAAAATTGAAACAGTAACCTCAGAAGATAAAACAACCCACCTTTCAGCAATAGTGCTTATTTCCTTTGAGAAGATTGTGTATGTATTATCATCAATCTCCTCTCGATTAACCTGAGGACGCTGGTGTGTGCCTTTACTCTTACCACTGGCTGGTTCCACCTGGGTATAACTAAACAATGAGAAAGAACCGAATTAAAAACATTTACATCAAACATGAAACTGACTTAAATATTTAACAAACTTTACAGTGTAAAGTATCTGTATTTCACTGCAATTCTGAGGATAGGAAAAGTACACTAAATGTACAATGTGACTTGTCCAACATTACAATGCATGCAAGTGACAATACTTTGATGGATTTCTAACATCTTTCAACAAAATTTCAGCCACTATATGTAGTCTAACAGTAAGTTATTAAACAGGTAATAGTTAACTAATACAAACTTTTTCTACTGAAAATCTGAGACACAGGCTCAGTCATTATGAATCAGAGGTGGAGGTAACTTCAGACATACTGTCTTCAGTATCTATCAAATCTTAGAGGATATTAGCCTTGCCTAGGGAAGGAGACTTTCAAGACGTAGTTGGCAGAAAATCCCAGGTGTCCCTTTATGTAATATTTCAGGCATGACTGGGAAAAATGGAAAGAATCTAAGACCACATGAATCCTTTTTGGAGAGATTATTAACATAAAACTTTAAGACTCAAAACTCATTCGTTGAAAGCCAAAGTGACTTACAGTCAGCCATCCTTACCCCTTAGCCACTGATGTCCCACCTGTATTTGTCCTTTCAAATTCAATTTGATCACCTTACCTATATTCATTATTGCATACTGCTACAACTTTCGCTTCATAAAGATGTGGCCAACCAACATAGATTTCCTTCCCTAGATACTCCTTCGCTACTTTGTCAATGTCCTATTTGAAAAATATAATAACAATAACTCTTCTGTGTTAACGTACTGTGAAACCATCAATTATTGTGGGGGACTAATTTCTGTAGATTTCATGAGTCAATAAATTTCCCATAACCTTTTCTGTACAAATTTGAAATTTGATTAATTCATATTGTACATTCATAAACAATTATGCATGGATTTTTTGTTTAAGTAATAAAAACACAGAAGTGCAAAATATAGCCAAGATCAAACTACTTTTATCATAAACCTATTTCTACATACATTTACATAATTATTTCTTGTTTTTATTTCAGTCAAAAACTAGAATGTCTGTAGGACACAGGGTGTGCCCCCCACTGGTACATTTGTCACAAACTAGAGCTATCACTAAAGGTGATGAATGTACCCCCCGCATGCACTGACACAGTACATTGCAATTTGACTCACACAAGATTGCATAATTATATGGACTGTATGTATATAGACTGTATGTATACAGTATAGTAACAAAAAACAAAGTCCCATAACTATGCAGAATATTTATCTAAAAGAACGTAACATGCACCATGTACAACTAGGGTTGATACTGATCACTTGTGTGAAGTTTCATTAAATTGTGTGCAAGGGTTCAGAAGATTAGGCGTGCACAAGATTGCATATGCAGACTGTATGTACATAGTATGTGAACAAGAAACAAAGTCCCGTAACTTTGCAATTTTTGTCATTGAAACAACCTAACATGCCCCATGCACAAGTAATTATGTTACTGATCACTTGTGTGAAGATTCATTAAATTGTGTCAAGGGGATGAGGAGAGATGTTGCGCACAAGATTGTGTCTATGTATATAGTATAGTAACGAAAAACAAAGTCCCGTAACTCTGCAATTTTTTTTTATCTGAATGAACCTAACATGCCCCATGCACAACTTCTGTTGTTACTGATCACTTGTGTGAAGTTTCATTAAATTGTGTCAAGGGGATGCGGAGAGATGGTGCGCACAAGATTGTGTCTATGTATATAGTATAGTAACAATAAACAAAGTCCCGTAACTCTGCAAAAATTTTTCTGAAAGAACCTAACATGCCCCATGCACAACTACTGTTGTAACTGATCACTTGTGTGAAGTTTCATTAAATTGTGTCAAGGGGATGAGGAGAGATGGTGCGCACAAGATTGTGTCTACAGACAGACAGATGGACGGACAGACAACCTGAAACCAGTATACCCCCCCTTACCACTTTGTCGTCGGGGCGTACAATGACTGTAAAATCCTTGGAGACAAGACAGTCTGAAAGACAGCCATATTCCCACCATTGATATGTATAGTGAAAGAGTTTATGGTATTGGATAGAACCATTAAATAATCAAGTTGTGTCCTTGACCTTAAGCTCGCAGGGGTGAATTTTGAATCCGGCACATTGTCTTGATAAATGGTATATTACAGCCAAGTCATTAAAATCCTTCAAGGAGTTAAGGAGGTACAGAGCAGACATAAAATGGAAGGCTCAAACCTTTGACCTTGAGTTGTGACCTTGACCTTGAGCCGACATGGCTGACTCATGAGTTCTGCACATCGCCTTGATAAGGTGATCATTTGAACCCAAGTTTTATGATAATCCTTCAAGGGGTTAAGAAGATACAGAGCAGACATAAAATGGAAGGCTCAAACCTTTGACCTAGAGTTGTGACCTTGACCTTGAGCCGACATTGCTGACTCATGGGTTCTGCACATCGTCTTGATGAGGTGATCATTTGACCCTAGTTTCATGAAAATCATTGAAGGGGCTTAGAAGATACAGAGCAGACACAAAATGTTATGGATGGACAGACGGAATGATGGACAGAGACCATTCCTATAACCCCCCACCACCACTTGTGGCAGGAAAATTAACAAAGAAATGTTGATCAGGCATGGAACTATACTGAGCATTCCAGACACAAGCAAAATATGGAATCAAATTTCCACCTAGTACAATACAAGTTTTATTTTATGACAATCCTCAGCAAGCTGTATTATTATATACCTTACTATAAATTGGAAAAAACAAGAGCTGTCTCCATAGGATGACACATGCCCCCATGGCACTTTGAATGAATAGTTATGGCCAATGTTAGAGTTTAGGACCTTTGACCTACAGAGCTGGGTCTTGCGCATGACACGTCGTCTTACTGTGTCACACATTCATGCATAGTTATTTTAGAATCCATGCATGAATGCCGAAGATATGGACCGGACATGCCCATCAATGCACTATCATGAAAAATGACCTTTAACGTCTAAGTGTGACCTTGACCTTTGAGCTACAGACCTGGGTCGTGCTTGTGACATGTCGTCTTACTGTGGTACACATTCATGCCAAGTTATTTGAAAATCCATCCATCGATGACAAAGATAGGGACCGGACACGCCCATCAATGCACTATCCTTTAACGTCTAAGTGTGACCTTGACCTTTGAGCTATGAACCTGGGTCTTGCGCACGACACGTCGTCTTACTGTGGTACACATTCATGCCAAGTTATTTGAAAATCCATCCATCGATGACAAAGATATGGACCGGACACGCCCATCAATGCACTATCCTTTAACGTCTAAGTGTGACCTTGACCTTTGAGCTACAGACCTGGGTCTTGCGCCAAACACGTCGTCTTACTGTGGTACACATTCATGCCAAGTTATTTGAAAATATATCCACCGATGACAAAGATATGGACCGGACACGCCCATCAATGCACTATCCTTTAACGTCTAAGTGTGACCTTGACCTTTGAGCTACGGACCTGGGTCTTGCGCGCGACACATCGTCTTACTGTGGTACACATTCAGGCCAAGTTATTTGAAAATCCATCCATCGATGACAAAGATATGGACCGGACACGGTTCAAAAACTATATGCCTCCCTTCAGGGGCATAAAAACACCTCCCAAAATCAAGACCAATAACTGAAAGTTGGCACAAAAAAACGCCACAATAAGTTTTGACATCAACTTACTATGTGTTGTCATACTGAAGAGCATTCGATAACGTCAATGGTAAATTTAACAATACAGTACTTGTTATTGTTTAGATATTTGATAAACAACTCATTAAATGGCAATGATCTGCCTTATGTGGTAATTACCAGTCTTATCTGAATTTACACCCTCATGCAAATAAATGTGTAATAACTTCCTGTCCAACACTGCCATTTACTTAAATGTATAAAAATAAACTTCTATTTAGAGATATACTAACTGGTTCCTCCTCTTCTTGTTCTATATATAACATGGTATTGTAACCTCGACTGTTCATCTGGAATACTTTCACGCCTTCCTTACTCAAGACAGCCTAAAAGTTATAAACATATTGTATCACAACAAGATTTTTCTGCAAAAATATTCAAAATACAAGACACTGCAAAAGAATCCACCCAGGAGCTATGTACAGTTATCATACATGCAATCTATTTATTATAAAATTATATAATTTTCTTTTATGAAATAAAATTGCTAATATATATATATGACCTGAAACTAGGTGACTGAGTAATGTGCTCTGCATGCTGTCTTGATGAAGTATACGACTGATAAAATGTTTATGAAAAGCTTTCTAGTAGTTTAGGAGATACTGACCGACCTTGACCTTAGACCTAATGACTTTGGTTATGCGCTCTGTATATGGTCTTCCGGAGCTTAACATTTGATGCAAATCTGATGAAAACTTCCAAATGGTTTTAAACATTTAGAGCAAGTAATTTGACCTTTGACCTCAAAGTGTGAGCTTGACCTTAATTGTAGTGGCTTGGGTTTTACGCTCTGCGTATGTTCTTTATGAAGTTAACAACTGATGCCATTTTGATGAAAAGCTTTCAGGAAGTTTTTCAGAAGATTAGGAGCAGACACAGTCAAAAGTATTTTGACCTTTAACCTCAAAAGTGTGAGTTTGACCTTGGACTAAGCTACCCGAGTTTAGCCCTCTGCATGTTGTCTTGGTGATGTACATAATTGATGAAAGTTTAGAAAGTCGGACAACATATAGAGAAAACAAGAATTAAGCTATTTCACCAGTGACCCCCACCCGCACCCCCAAAGTGTGACCCTGACCTTGGATATAGTGACCTGCATGTTGCGTGAACTATCTATGCTAGTTTAATGAAATTCTTCCAAGCGGATAAGAAAAGGAGCATACTCAATGGATGGAAGGATGAATAGACAAGTGTGACTCCAAATATAGCCCCAATATAGAGGTATTATAAATAGCATTAAATCACTATTGCCTTACATGATGGCGAATATGTTTCAGTGTTGGGAATCCTGGGAAGAAGACGTCTAACTTGGCTCCTGGCAGAATTCCCTTCTTCAGCAAGTACCCTGGGATACGGAACTCATCCATATGGACTTGTGTTAGCCTGAAAGTATTGGAAATGTATTATGGCACAGAATTTATGACTACAATACACTGAAACATGTCACATACAGGGGACTTAACTAATGGTCAAGTGCAATGAAAATTTTCATTGATTAGCAAAATGAAAAGATTGGAAGTCTAACCTCAAAACTCGAGTATTCAACTGACCATATCACCTCCACCAACAATAATTATATAAAAAAATTATTATAAAGCCCTTTACTCTCTTACTAATCACTCAAACAGAAGTTCATAATTTTTGTTTTACACACAATGTTAAATGAAAAAGTGGAATTAACCCTTAGCCTGCTGCAGGCGAATTTAACAGCCTTTGCAAACAGCTTGGAACCAGATCAGACGCCGATTAAATCGGCGTCTGATCAGGTTCCAAGCTGTTTGCTATTCCGACAATATTTCTTACAATTTTGGAGCAAATTGAATGAACTTTACAATTTTAGCAGACGACATTTCCAGCAGACGACAATTTATCTAGCATGCTAAAGGTTAAGACCTTTCAGATCAGTACTGTCTCCAGTCAGTTATTGTTGCAGTCTTGTACTTACATATATTGATGTATATTAGCACAAAAGTTGCTTAAATAGAAATGTAAGACATACTTGGAATGACTGATAGCAATGTCTGGGAAATGATCGGGTAAAGGTGATGGGTAAACGTCCCCTGGTTCCGGAGTGTACTCAAACAACAAATGAGGACCATGAGTATTGCGGGCTCTCTCCTCGTCCTTCAGCAAGTGTTCCACTGATCTGATAGCTGACAATAAGCGATTCTGGAAAGCAGAAAAATAACTAATTAATTCTTCTTTGAACAAAGTACACTGTCTGCAAGAACTAATACAAACCTGACAAGCCAAACATGTAAGGCCTGGAAATAGCTGGAACTGTGGTTCCTCACCTACTAAAAAAACTAAAGATGATAAACAAGTGTACTTACAAAGAACTAAATAGGTTTTAAAAATTAGATCTTAACATAAGTTTGAAGCAAGAAATACCACAAAAGGGCCATTATTCTGACAAGGTCAGGTTATAGTTCTTGGCCAACATACTTAACCTTTACCCTGCTAAATTTCTATAATGAACTTCTCCATCTTTCAACTTGGACAGTACTATTTACTGATACTGACAGAAAGGGCAAACAGTGCAGATCATGATCAGACTGCCAAATCATATAGTTCCAGGAAAGCTGACTAAATGAAATCTTAATCATTACCAACACCAAAAATAGGTGACAACAATGTCTTATTCTTTTCTTTTTGTATTTTAGAAATAAATGTACATATTTTAATGTTGGGGTAAAATTGTTCCAGACTGATGCAACATAAGCTACTGAAAATGTTTTAAATTAGAGGAAGACACAACATAATAAACTGAGTAAGAAAAGCAGTTTCTGGACAAATCCATGAAGCCCAGCTATTACCTCATCAATGAATGGTGCAAGAGCAATCATATGACTTCAGCAACAAATGGTACAAAAACAGCAGTATTACCTCATCAATGAATGGTATAAGAACAACAGCCTCCCAGTCTTGCTGTTTGCCATTGAGATCTGTGTCAAACTGGAGAGGGTAGAAGTCTATCACAGGGGAGGTATCATTAATCATAAGGTTCTGGAAAATATTTACAAGATTTTTAAATTTATTTAAGTGGTTTTACATCACACCAACACAATTAAATGTCATATCATATGTCAATTTTCAAGCTTTTCGTGGTGGATGAGGAATCCACATGCCTCTTCCAACACTATTTCAAGCGCAGGCAGCCACCTTGGCAGAACCATCAGCCTTCCACAAGCTGGCTGCATGGCTTCATCATATGAAAGAATTTTACACCCCACCCCCCTACATTGTTTCAAATCTACATTGGTAAAGTGCAAGTGATTTGAAGTCAGCAATCATGACCTCTCGGGACTGAAAAATCGACATCATTACTTGAAATGAATTTAGCACTGTTTCTCAACAATACTTCAGTGCAATGGCAATCACTTAAGTCAGAACCTATACATATATTGCTTCTGTTGGGGTTTAATATTGCACCAACACAAATATAGGTCATACAGCAATGATGGAGGAAGGTCCCTTGTGCCCCTCTGTGCATTATTTCATCACGAGAGGGTACCTGGGTAGAAACACCAACCTTCTGTAAGCCAGCTGGCTTCGTCACATGAAGAATTCAATGCAAATCGAGGCTCAAACCTACATTGATGAAGGTTAAGGGATTTGAAGTCAGCGGCCTTAACCACGGAGCCCCTTGCTTTGAAATATTCCAGTTGAACGCAACTTTTCCAATTTTTAAAACTCATAGTCTATTTCCAGGGTAATATAATATAATGCAAGTCACCTGATATGGTATAGGTAAGAGATCTTTGCTGGCTGCAGGAAGTACAGCCATCAGCTGTTCAAAGGGTTTAAATGGTGTCCCAATGTCAAAATGTAACACCATGTTCTTGAAATCCTTAACGTCACTCATGTAGGGTGCATAGTGATGTTGGTAAAACCTGAAAAATCAAGGTTATATTGCACACCAAGATCAATTTGTTGAAACATTTCTTGGTTAAAGTGAAATTTCAAGGTGAACTTGTAGATATATTTCTTGGTTAATGTGAAAATTCAAGGTGAACTTGTAGATACATTTCTCAGTAAAACAAAAAAATTCAAGGCCAAGCTGCTGACATGTTCCAAGATACCTTGAGTTATGGTTAAAACAGAAATGTTTTTGGAATATACTGCGTGTCAAATCTTGTGTATTCACAGTGTTTGTAAAAAATCGATTATGGAGTTAAAGTTTGAGTCCCACTGCAGAAACTTGTTCTGGTGACCCTCAAGCTTCATTAAACAAGCATATACTGGGACAAATTATGCGTGCGGGGATACCAAATTCGGCTCTTTTCGAGATAAGTATCATAGTTTCAACCTGCATTACGTGGTCTAAGTTAAGCAGTCACTTACAAAGGGCGGTATTCAACTTATGTTCATAATTCTTATATACAATTAAACAAGGGAAATCTCACCAGCTCCATGATGGAACACCTTCGTAATAGTAGAGTAGAATCCACTGTATGCCTCTAACATAGCCTTCTGCCTGGTCTTGTAATACTTCCCTGTAAAATACATGTTAGTGTTAGGGCTGTTACTGACTCATCATTTTGTGTCAATATATTGTCTAATAAATAACAACAAAACATCAATATATCCCTAGCGATTAAGATGCAATGGCAGAAAGGAAATAAGACTATTGCTAAACAATCAGAAACTGCTAATGGATTACGTTAGTTACTATAGCACCCACATTTCTAGATGCAAGAAATAAAAAAGGACTTTGTATTCTCAATACTGATAATTGTAAACATTTTCTTTTGAATATTCAATGGTAATATTTTTAATTCCTCTGCTTTCTAAATTTCTTTACCATTTTTCCTTTCTTAGGTGTTTAAGTGTCAATATTCAAAAGTTTTGTGTCACTGACATGATCATGTCATCAATTTGCTTCCACGAATAAAGAGGCCAGTCAAATCTGCTGGATATACAGTTAACAACAATCAAACCGTGAAAATTTAAAATTTAATTTGATTTGGGTTTTTTAAAGGCACAAGCACAGAGCATGTCAACTGGTGCCAAACAGAACTTAAAGTTTTGGCTTCGCATCTCATCCACATAACAAGAGGACCATGATGGTCCTGAATCGCTCACCTCTTCCCACATGACACAGTTTTGAGTATGACGTCGTTTTTTCTATTATCTGACATAGTGACCTAGTTTTTGAGCTCATGTGACCCAGTTTTGAACCTGACCTAGATATTATCAAGATAAAAATTCTGACCAATTTTCATGAAGATCCATTGAAAAATATGGTCTCTAGAGAGGTCACAAGGTTTTTCTATTATTTGACCTATTGACCTAGTTTTCGAAGGTACGTGACCCTGTTTTGAACTTTACCTAGATATCATCAAGGTGAACATTCTCACTAATTTTCATGAAGATCTCATGAAAAATATGGCCTCTAGAGAGGTCACAAGGATTTTCTATTTTTATACCTACTGGCCTAGTTTTTGACCGCACGTGACCCAGTTTCGAAACTGACCTAGATATCATCAAGGTGAACATTCAGATCAATTTTCATGGAGATCCATTGAAAAATATGGCCTCTAGAGGTCAAAAGATTTTAGTAATTTTGGGCCTACTGACCTAGTTTTTGACCGCAGTTGACCCAGTTTCAAACCTGACCTAGATATCATCAAAATGAACATTCAGACCACCTTTCATACAGATCCCATGAAAAGTATGGCCTCTAGAGAGGTCACAAGGTTTTTTTATTATTTGACCTACTGACCTAGTTTTTTAAGGCACGTGACCCAGTTTCAAACTTGACCTAAATATCATCAAGGTGAACATTCTGACCAATTTTCACGAAGATCCATTCAAGTGTATGGCCTCTAGAGAGGTCACAAGGTTTTTCTATTTCAAGACCTACTGACCTAGTTTTTGATCGCAGTTGACCCAGTTTCAATTTTGACCTATATATCATCAAGATAAACATTCAGACCAATTTTCATACAGATCCCATGAAAAATATGGCCTCTAGAGAGGTCACAACGTTTTTTTCATTATTTGACCTACTAACCTAATTTTTGAAGGCACGTGACCCAGTTTCGAACTTGACCTAGATATCATCAAGATGAACATTCAGACCAATTTTTATGGAGATCCATTCACAAGTATGGTCTCTAGAGAGGTCACAAGGTTTTTCTATTTTTAGACCTACTGACCTAGTTTTTGACCGCACATGACCCTGTTTCGAATCTGACCTAGATATCATCAAGATGAACATTCACACCAACTTTCATACAGATCCCATGAAAAATATGGCCTTTAGAGAGGTCACAAGGTTTTTCTATTACTTGACCTACTGACCTAGTTTTCGACGGCAAGTGACCCAGTTTCGAACTTGACCTAGATATCATCAAGATGAACGTTCTGACCAATTTTCATGAAGATCTTGTGAAATATATGGCCTCTAGAGAGGTCACAAGGTTTTTCTATTTTTAGACCTACTGACCTAGTTTTTGATGGCACGTGATCCAGTTTCAAACTTGACCTAGATATCATCAAGGTGAACGTTCTGACCAATCTTCATGAAGATCTCATGAAATATATGGCCTCCAGAGAGGTCACAAGGTTTTTCTATTTTTAGACCTACTGACCTAGTTTTTGACCGCACGTGATCCAGTTTTAAACTTGACCTAGATATTTATCAAGATGAACATTCAGACCAACTTTCTTACAGATCCCATGAAAAATATGGCCTTTAGAGAGGTCACAAGGTTTTTCTATTATTTGACCTACTGATCTAGTTTTTGAAGGCACGTGACCCAGTTTCGAACTTGACCATGATATCATCAAGGTGAACGTTCTGACCGATTTTCATGAAGATCTTGTGAAATATATGGCCTCTACAGAGGTCACAAGGTTTTTCTATTTTTAGACCTACTGACCTAGTTTTTGATGGCACGTGACCCAGTTTCGAACTTGACCTAGATATCATCAAGGTGAACATTCTGACCAACTTTCATAAAGATCCCACAAAAAATGTGACCTCTAGAGTGGTCACAAGCAAAAGTTTACGGATGCATGCACGCACGGACGCATGCACGGACTGACGACGGATGCTGCGTGATCACAAAAGCTCATCTTGTCAATATGTGAAAGATGAGCTAAAAATATTTATAGGAGGTATGGAATCAAAACTTTTACCGGTACACATGTTGGGATCAAAGAGTTACAGCAAAATGAAATGTTCACACCCTATAAGTTGCCTCTTAGAATAATGCAAGGGTAAAGCAGTGGTTCCAGTTCTTTTGTATAATTTTTATTATACAACAACAGCTTCCTAGTTTTACTACTGAACTAATAATGATAGGGATATGTCAGGTTACTTACGGAGTAACTTTTTCATATTCCATTTTGGTCATGTAGTAATTTCTTTTATGATGTCTGAATTCATCACCCAAAGTATCGTCATCAGATTCCTCTGAAATATCCTCAGAAATTTCTTCTGAAAATATGAATAGTTTATTAGCTATAGATGTAAGAAATGCTAGGTTAACAAGAGCATCGCTAGCAGGTGCCATCGCTCATCTGCAAGTGCTGGACAATATGTAAGAAAAGAGTTTTCGTTCAGATTTTCTAAGTACAAAAAGGGACATAATTCTGACAAAATAAAGGTCAGAGCTATTGTTCTTGGTCTACATAGTCCCCTAATGATGATAAACAAGTGTGCAAAGTCTCAAAGCTGTAGCTCTTTATAGTTTTTGAGAAAAGGTGACCTAGTCAAAAATTTTAACCAAGAAACTCAAATTTTCTAAGTACAAAAAAGGGCCATATTTCTGACAAAATGCGTATCAGAGTTATAGTTCTTGGCCTATATAGTCCCCTCATGATGATAAACAAATGTGCAAAGTTTCAAAGCTGTAGCTCTTATAGTTTTTGAGAAAAGGTGGACCTAAACAAACATTTTAACCAATGCCGACAAATGCAATTCATGTTCACCCACTTAGAATAAGTAAACATGTAAATAAGACGCATGCACTATTTCAACAGGAAGATTACATTTTTTCATTTCTTTTTTTTTTATACAGTTGTGATTTTACTGATTTTTTGGGCATCTCATCAAATTAAACAAATGTTTTGGACATGGGCCTGATCCAAATCACTAAGATTAATGAATAAAGTTCCCACAAAAAAATCATATAACCTGCATTTGATCAGTATTCTTGATATGAAGCCACCTGTACCAACTATCATTCCTGTCAAATTTAGTTCCTCTTGAAGTATAGCACCAGGCTCCTAGGAACTTGAGATACTGAGTTCCAACTATGCATTATTCCAACAAAAAACAGTGGCATATAATCACCAAATCTTGAAAGTTAATGGTAAATCATCTGTTTTTGTGTCAGAATTTAGCTTATCATTACCTGAGGTTTCTTCAAGAGGGGAGTCAATCAACTCTGTTCCCAGTTCTTCTGATGAAACCATATCATCATCTATAGATTCTAGTAGAGCGAACTGGTTTTCCTTATGTTTGTTTAACCTGGCAAATGTTTTTTTCTAAAACATAGGAAGAAAACACATGTAACTACTGTCAATCAACCAATTTATGTAAATGATAGCAGCAGTTAATTATTTGGTCTGTACATCAAAATTTAGTACAGTATTACCTCTCTTACTGTCACCTCCAAGTAGCAAACTTTATCTCTATACAGACAGATATTTTTGTTCCAGTTGTATAGAGAAGTGTTTACAGTAAATTACCCATTTCACAGCAACAACCTTTTAACAACAAATACATTTTACTCTTTCCAGTGTGTGCTTGCTCTAGACAGGTTACACAGTGTATTTAAAATAGCCAGGATAGTACCAAATGACAACATACTGGGAAACTCAGTAGTCCGACACATTCCTTTGAAGTTTTTCGGAATTGGACTTTTGCCATTATACTATCTTGTTTTATTCCAAACAGTACAATTTTCATACAAAGACGATAATTATATCTGTAACTGTTACTACTAACAATGTTCATTTCATCCAGTTTCTTGCTTTACCTCTTACGTAATACCCCAGTCACACATACGGCGCGGATAGCTACGTTTAGCCATGGATAGAAACGTAGTTATCCGTATCGATCCGTACCTGTGCCGTACCTCAAAGTAGTAATTCGTATCAATCCGTATTAACACTTGGTCAAAACGTATTCAAGACGTACTCCCAACTTGCAAGTTTCTCCAACTTTTGAACATGCACAAAAGTTTGAGCGATCCGTAGCCATCTGAGCGTGACTTAGTCCAACTTGGCCGAAACTTATTCATCCGTAGTTAAACGTACTAAATGTAGTTATCCGTACTGAAACGTACGGTAGTTTAACTTGATGTCAAAGATAATTGTAATGAAAACGCTGTCTACAAGTGGCCGAATTTATATGAAACGTACCGACCCGCTACTAAACCTTATGCGAACGTAGTAATGCTTATTGATCCGTAGCTTAACGTAGTTATCCGAGGCAGTCCGTACTAAAGCGTAGTTTAACGTAATTCACCGCAGATCCGTCCACGCGCAGGGCATGTTGTCAGGCGCAGTAAAACGTAGTTCAACTTAGTACGCCGTACCTTTCCGTTCTTATTCGCGTCCTGTATCTTTTTGTTCCCCGTTTCTCACCAATTTTCCCGTACTAAGACTTACTGCTCTGTACTTATCTGTGTCCAATCCCCCACAGATCATTCCCATCCGCACCGTACCTCAACCACGGACATATCCGTATGTGTAACTGTAGCTTTAAAAACAATGGAGACTTCATCTCTAATAACTTTATGTTCTTTCTAAATATATAAGATCACCAAATTTAATATCAGGCTAGTAAAATTTACATGTAATTAGTCTTGCTGATTACCTAAAATGTAAACAGTAAATGCATGCACAGAGCAGCATAAATTGTCATTTTACCAATTTCAAATTTCTCCGTCTCACACTTCTGAAAGTAAACTTGTACTGAACAAACAACTTTTGAAGATAAACCTCTGGGCAAGCTGTTTTATCATCTACTATGAACAGCATTACTACTGAAGAAATAATTCTCCTGATTCTCCTGCCATTAATCGATGTAATTAAATCCTAATGTACAAAGGAACTCCCTAATAATTCTATCCTAAGACATTAAAATCCACAGATCAATATCCCGATATTGCTTTCTTGCCCAAAACCATCAAATTTCATGCTTATGACATAAAATGATTTCCTATAGTAAATAATTTACCATCTGACATATAATAAGAGCTGAACCCGAACTTTTGGTTAAAGACAGCTTAATATGAATCATGTATTAAATCAACACAATTACACACCTGGTTTTTGGAGAGTTTCCTGGCTGCAGACAAAACTTCTGATTTCTCTGCCGAGGCCTCAGCTTTCTTTGATTCTAACCACTTCAGGTCACCCGCTTGCTCAGAGAATGTGTCAAAGTCAAACTGTAACATGGTGCAAAGCTTCATTGAATTTCATCTTTTACTAACATTGAAAAACTTAACTTGGTAAAACAACATAATTTTGTTCTGAAAATTGATGAAAAAAAACCAGAAAGTGTGGATTTATTTTGTTGGGTGTAACAGCAGCACAATTATAAGTCATACAGCCCCTTTCCAGTTTTTGATGGAGGACAAAGAACCCAGGTGCACCTTCAGGCATTATTCTATCACGAACTGCCGCCTGTGTAGAATCACTGGCCTTCCATAAATAAGCCAGCTGAATGGTTTCTTCCCATGCAATAATTCTAGACAGAAAGCAAGGTTTGAACCCAAAGCAGATCTGACATCAGCGACCACCTGGCCAAGGACACCCCTGAAAGTGTTGAGAGGATGAAGTAAAATCTTGTAAATACTTGTAATCTACAATGTCCTACAGTATATTCAAGCAAAAGTCAGACAAACCTGAATGTAAACCTGAATGTAAACCTGAAACAACTTTTTACCTTTGATAATGCTGTGAGGTACATTTCAAATCTCTCCAGGTTCAGATGACCACCATTGTTGATATATCCTGAAAACAGTTCCCAATTGTTTACAGTTATCACACAATCTTATTTTATTAATAAAGTACTAACTTGCACTAATATTGCAACTTAAAACTTTTCCACCTAAATCAGAAGTCAAGGGCATACATGTGATAAGTTCAGAATCTCAAAACTGGAGGTTTGCCATTTTTCAGCTGGAGTTGGGGTCTCAAAACTGGAGGTTTTTTATCGACATAAATTAAGCGCGCGGACACAGAACTTTGAGACAAAATCCAACATTTTTGGCCACACAATAACGTATATAAGTCTACACCAGAAGAAACAATCCTCATAACTCTTGATTTTAATTTTGACAGAGTTATGCCACTTTTTAACTTACATTTTTTTGTTAAAGTTTTATATAATGTCCAATATCTCTGTTACATTCAAAGCTACTGACTATTATGCCCCTTTTACTGGCAAAGCTTTAATTCAGAGTCCGTCACTGAGAAAAGTCGAGCATGCTGTCTTACAGAAGCTCCCTCTTGTTCCAACTTTAAACTTTCTTAACAGATTAAATTTGTAGAAACAAAGTCTCAATTTAGGTCTGAAATGGTGGTAAACATGCATTTACATTATTCTACTCGAGGACTGAAAATTGTTCTGAACACAACACAAAAATTATGTAAATTCCTTACCCCACCCACATTCGTATAAAAATACCGAGGATTTTGACATGAAAAATAGAAAACAGAAATGTATCAGCATGTACTTACCCTAACCAAAATAATGTAGATTGATGTTATCAAATAAATGAGTGTGTGTTTTCATCCAATTTTCAATAAAATAAGTGCAATTTTAATAGCAAATTAATTTGATAAACATTGGAAGAAAATGGCGTAACTGCATAAGGGGAAATAACACTCCTGTTCTAAAAATAGTAATGGGTTGGTTTTTCCAACAATTATTTATGTGATTTTATTACCGAACAAAATTTTTTCTTTGAATAATCAAAAATTTATTTCAGTTGGGAATTATTTCTTATGACTGGGAGTTTTTTGATTCAAATAGGTAAAAAATGGAGTCTAATTGGCGTTGAGAATGGGCCGATATTTGGCCCAGTTAGACAGGTGGAAAAGGCCCTGCTCGTCTAATCCCTTATCAAAACAAACAATTAATAATTCACCCGTAAAAAACAACTCTTTCCTCCAGCTACATGTGTGTCAAACATGTATAATACACAACAGTCGGTGACACTTTGATTTACTGTGTAAACATGTTTGGCATTCCTCGGTAATTATCAACCCACACATAGATCTAATACTGATTTTTTTTTTTTTTTGAAAAGCGGGAGAATTATGGTTTTCGTCGGGAGACGGGAGGCAAGGTGAAAAAATCGGGATTTTGACCCTCCCGCGCGGGAGATCACATGTATGGTCAAGGGCAACTGATTTCAGAATGTTTTTATTATTGTGTCAAATTGCATGTAAAACAGGTGTCATGCCTCTGTATAAACAGTACATTACTACTGAACTTGAAACTCTTAAGGTTAGTAGTCATGTGCTCTGCCTCTTGAGCTGAAAAGACAGGTATTTAGAAGATTAATTCATTAATAGTATGTGACCCTGGAACACTGGTAGTTTAACCAATTGAAACAAATTCTAACCTCCACAAGATGGAAGAACTTCCATGTATGTCCGCCAGAGCAGGGGTAATGCATCATGGTTAATATGCAAATTAGGTAGGTGTGGTATAAAGTCATTGCCCACTAGAAATCCCATCAACACCCAGTCATCTATCACATTCTCCAAGTTATACTCGAATGTTGTAAGCTTCTCCTGAAATAAACATCAAAAATTAAAGTTTCTGCTAGTTCGATAGTCATACAACAGTACAACCAAATTAAAAAGTCAAAGTAACACAAGACTGACAAAAATATTAAAATGTAAAATTATCATACTTCATTTCACATAAGAAATCAGCATACAACACTGTATATAACTTTCAGCTAAAAAGTATTGTTAATAACTATGAAAGAACCCAGAGACATAAACTTTCCATGCAATGTGATTACAAGATATGCTGTCCATGGACTAGTTGTTTGAAACTTTATGCAGCTCTTAAACTAACCAAAGGTTAAATTTTGATTCAAAATATTAGTCTAAGAGGGAAACATTAGTATGATGCTTAGATTTTACTGCAAGATTTTTTAATTTCGTAATCACTAACGCATATATTTGCTTTTCCCAGTCTTCTAAAATGTCGAAATATAACCCTTAATGTTAACTGTTAGCTTAATTGCCTGTTAAAAGTTTCAAACAACTGGGCCAGAGCTCTAACAAAGAAATTTGAAGACCTGAAATTCCATGACTTTTTAAAACATTCACTAAACTTGGCAATTTAACTTGAGGAAAGAAGAAACCTTTTACTTTCTTGTTTGTTTTAGGTTTAACTCCATTTTTCAACACTACTTCAGTTATGTAACAGAGGACATTTAACATAAACAGTGTTCCTGGATTCTGTCCCAGTACAACTCTATTTTCCGCAAGTAACTGCAAACTTCCTCCCATGAATCAAAGATGGAGGATAAATGATTTAAGACACAGCGCCTTTTATCAAATCATCATAGAGAACATAAGTTTCACCCCGAGATCAAACTCAAGACCCAGTGATCCATAGATCTGCGCTCTGCCTACTGAGCTAAGCGGGCAGACAGTAACCTTTTGACAGAAAGAATAACTCAAGCCTCTATGTCAAATATCAAAAGTCTTACCTATTTCCACTCATTATTTTATTGTAACCTCACCTTTAAATCTGAGAATTCAAAATCCAAGTACTCTCTAAACAAAGACAGATGTAACAGATGAAAAGTAGTCTCTTCAGGAGTCTGTGGTCTGAAAAATAATGCAAAATGAAACTGTCTGTCCCATATAATGAGTAATCCTATTATGAAGAGACAGTATATCGTTGTAATTCGCAATCTTTCTGTTACTTGGCTGTATACGTTTTGTAACTTTTTTGCTGGTAGGTAAAGCATGTCGAACGTTTTTATTACCATAGTTACGCATAACCCGCGCAGTCGCTTTCTGATCTGTCGTGATTTGAATTCGATCACTAATGTTTGCACTAATAGTAAACTTGTTTGCCTAAAAATAGGTCAAAGTGCAGCAACACATGAGGGCGACATGTGCCTGGAGTATGGCGTCATTCTGACGTGGGAGGTGGAAAAAAAACAACGTTTAAACTAAGTGAGTATTACTGTTTATAATGTATGTAATGCCGTCATCGACTCGCATAGATAGTTAGACAGTTGCTAAGTTATGGAGAATTGTTTGTGAACAGCAACTGAAATTCATAAACAAATGAAGCAGATGCCACAACAATGTACAGTCATCTGTGTCTTTATCTTCGAGTGGTACAAACAATTCTCAAATGGTCCAGAATTGCTTAAAGACAGCAAAGATGGAGAAAATGGAAAATCTGCGACTGGACGTTACAGATAAAGACCAAGTACTCACGTTGAATACCCTGTTTTGCTTTATTGAAGTATATAATAGCTAGAGAAAAAGTCTATGCTATTTTTGAAGAGCCCACGTATCAGGCTGCTGAGTTTGCAAACATTCAAACAACCAGCTTTTGTTGACTTGGTTTTTCCTCTGTGAGAATAAGTTGGGGCTAATTCTGAATCAAGCAGACAAAAACTCTTATGATTCCATTTGTTTCTTTCATATTCTAATTTGACCTTCATGAATAGTTCTTATTTACATTTACTGGACTGTGAGCCCAGTACCATTTCAGAATGTTTGCCTTAATATTAAATAAGAATGTCAAAACTAGTCAACCTGAATCTATTTGGCATTACTGAAATACTTTAGTATGCCAAGAAGATGTGGTTTGCCGAGAGAAAAATTCCAGTCGATCAGGTACATGTACACTGTTAAATGAAGAACTGAATGTATTCAGGCCTGGGAGTCTGTTTAAAATGACAAGCCTGAAAATTTATTTCTAAAGCCTGAAATGTGTATTTCCAACAGAATGACACAGGGAAATTCTGGCAGTCAAGTCTTGAAATCAGGACCAGTCCTATGAAGTCCCTGTCTTGTGTATTCCATGTAAACCTAATATTACTTGCTATGAACTGAGAACAGTTTGTATTCCATGTAAACATAAAAACAAAGACGTTCTTCTTAAGAAAGTAAAATCTGCACAAGAAGACTCAATATTACCTTTTATTGCGACTGTCTTTTTTACCGCCAAATCTCACCTCTTCTCGAAGCAGAGAAAAATGGGGCTCATGTGAGGCCAAACCCAACATCATCTGTTAAAACAACCAATAATAAGTTTAGATACTTTTTACTGAACTGCAATCATTTTTGCCTACATGTTATTAAGGACTACAAATCAACTGACAACTAGAGGTGCTTTTGAGAAAGGCGCATGTCTCCCACAACTGCCAAATCATCTGAATAGTAAGTCTGTCTTCGTATACTGTTTGTGGCCTATTTGTATTCACATGTTGGGAGTAACCGGTCTACAATGCTGTGTTGGTGTCCAATGCTGTTCGGTGGTAGCGGATGGGAGTAACTGTCTACAATGCTGTGCCAGTGGTTGTTGGTAATCATGTTCAAGGGCCATAGTTCTGAAGTGTCTAGGCCGATTTGGATAGTTATCGAACTTGGCCGAGGTCTTATGGTCAAACACATTTTGTTCAAGTTTGGTGAAGATCGGATGAGAAATGTTCGACTTAAGAGTGCGGACAAGCTTTGTGACACACACACACACACACACACACACACGCACGCACGCACGCACGCACACACACACACACACACACACACACACAGACAGGAGTAAATCAGTATGTCTCCCACACCACTGTGTGATGGGAGACATAATTAATAATAAAGAATATGTCTGATGAAAAATTAGTCCTGTAAAAAAATTTTAATCTTTATTAAAGATGCCTAAATTAATGTTTCAAAGCTGCATGCCCCTACATTTATGCAAAATTTCTGAAGTTTAGAAAATGCTTTCATCAGTATGTAGTTACAATAGTCAGAAATGTTAAACTGAAATTGTGCATTATAGGAAAGTATATCTACAAAATAGCGCTTTCAATCTATAAACAAGAGGGCCATGATGGCCCTATATCGCTCACCTTTTATCATTGCACTTGAGGACAAGAAGGTCCTCAGAAAAAATATCTAAATCCAAAGGACAGGAGCAACAAAGGGAAGAAATTTAACAAAAAAGAAAAATGGTTAAAATAAAATCATAAATGAAGTTGCTATAGTGCAGACAAGGTCAAAATAGCTAATTCTGGCCGTATCAGGGGCCATAACTCTGGAACCCATAATGGAATCTGGCCAGTTAAAAACAGGAACCAAGATCTTATGGTGATACAAGTTGTGTGCAAGTTTGGTTAAAATCAAATCATAAATAAAGCTGCTATTGTGCAGACAAGGTCAAAATAGCTAATTTTGGCCCTTTCAGGGGCCGTAACTCTGGAACCCATAATGGGATCTGGCCAGTTCAAGAAAGGAATCGAGATCTTATGGTGATACAAGTTGTGTGCAAGTTTGGTTAAAACAAGTGAATGAAGTATTGCCATGCAATACAAAGTCCCCTACTGGAAGGCACCTAATTTTCTCTACTGCAGTATAACATAATGAACTGATACCTGTCAATGATGTATAAACAATTGTACTACATATAACAATATGTTGATAACAACACTTGATTTAAAAATGGGCTATATTATGAAAACAAGAGGGCCATGATGGCCTATATCGCACTGTTTCATGGCAACTTGAGGCAGAAGGTCTCAGAAAAATATTAAGTCCAAAGGATAGGAACAACAAGGAAAGAATTTACAAAGAAAAAATTCTTACAAGGTACAGATATGTCAATCACCTAAAATTGGGTACCATCATGTTGTACCACAGAAGTGGTCTCGGTTTCCCTATGGCCAATAATAAAAGGTACTAATAAGCTATTTATGTAACGTAAGGGAAGTATTAAAAAAATATTGTAGTAACAAAGAAGGTCTGCAATAAATCTGTTGACTAAATGAAATTTCAGATCGATCTTCATTAGTTACGGAGATATATCATTTTAATTGAAATAAGGGAGTATTTGCATAATCATCATAGTTATTACTATTGGCTCAGTCAATAATGCAATATGAAATTTAATAATCATAATACTTATGATATAAATCCATTTGATTACATCAGGGGAGGTATCAGATATAAAATAACTTGGACTACGAAGGATCTGATTTGTCTGGACAAGTTATTGTTGTTGAAGATTTTTGAAGTTTATATCAAATAAAACCATAATAAGTCCCTTATGCTGAAAAAAATAGCCAATTTGGACCTTTAAGGGCCATAACTTGGAAGTCCTATGAAGGACTAATCCAGGCAGTATAACAAGAAAGAACTAACCTGTCAATGATGAAAAATTTGTACAAGTGTACAATATGTCAAATACACTAATAAAATGCGCATAATTTGAACAAGACAATGGATCTCAATTTATCATGAATTTGGACAAAAGGTTCTCAAAAATATTAAGTAAAGGATATAACTCAAAGGAAATAAATTTAACTAAAAGAAATCTGCCAAATAATTCTGACAAGGAAGAATTCAAATAACTTAAAATTGAGGTACATCATGTTTTAATGAAAGTGTTGTTTAATATTAAAGTACATAAATTATCGAAGTCTATTGTATGCAAGACCCATATTGGCTCAGTCCATAAATTAATAGAATTCAAAAGTCTAATTACTTATGAGAATCATATCAAATCTTCTGATAATCATTATCATAGGGGGTAATCAATATAAAACTCTGGAACCTACGAATGGATCTGATTGTCATGGAATCCAAGAGTTATTGTTGTGAAGATATTGGAAGTTTAATCAAATAAACCATAACTAAGTCCTATATGGCTGCAACAGCCAAATAGCAATTTTGGACTTTAGGCCATAACTCTGAACCATGATGAATCTGCATTCAGAAGGAACTAAGATCTTGTGGGGTACAATTTGGCAAGTTTGGTAAATCAAATCATAAATGAAGCTGCTATTGTGCAGACAAGGTCAAAATAGCTAATTTTGGCCCTTTCAGGGGCCATAACTCTGGAATCCATTATGGGATCTGGCCAGTTCAAGAAAGGAACTCAGATCTTATGGTGACACAAGTTTTATGCAAGTTTGATTAAATTCAAATCATAAATGAAGCTGCTATTGTGCAGACAAAGTCAAAATAGCTAATTCTGGCCCTTTCAGGGGCCATAACTCTGGAACCCATAAAGGAATCCGGCCAGTTCAAGAAAGGAACCAAGATGTTATGGTGATACAATTTTTGTGCATGTTTGATTAAATTCAAATCATAAATGAAGCTGCTATTGTGCAGACAAGGTCAAAATAGCTAATTCTGGCCCTTTCAGGGGCCATAACTCTGAAACCCATAATGGAATCTGACCAGTTCAAGAAAGGAACCAAGATCTTATGGTGATACAAGTTGTGTGCCAGTTTGGTAAAAATCAAATCATAAATAAAGCTGCTATTGTGCAGACAAGGTCAAAATAGCTAATTTTGGCCCTTTCAGGGGCCATAACTCTGGACCCTATAACGGGATCTGGCCAGTTCAAGAAAGGAACCGAGATCTTATGGTGATACAAGTTGTGTGCAAGTTTGGTTTAAATAAAATCATAAATGAAACCACTATCGTGCAGACAAGAAATTGTTGACGCACGCACGGACGCATGAGACCCACTGACGACGGACGACGGACGAAGGGTGATCACAAAAGCTCACCTTGTCACTATGTGACAGGTGAGCTAAAAATGGCAGTATTGAAATCTGATATATACTATAGGACTGAATTTAGCTGTACTTTATATTATACACTTTCAGGGATATACTTGAACAATACTGGTTTACCATTTTCATTATCTTATATCAAATGTTTAAAAATTGATGTCCATCTGTAGGCATGTCCCTTTAAATCAGACAAGTTTACACCAACTCTCAATTCCCACACACGCCTTCCCCACCTTCGAAACACCAAGATCCTCAACAAACTCAATTGGATATTGCAGACTGAATATTTTTATGTTTATTTCAAGATTTAACTGTCAGCTGTCTAATCGCATTAAGGTATTAGGCCCCTAATAGTAATGTTTAAACAAGAGCACCGCCTTGCGGGTGCTGACGCTCATCTGATTTTTTTGTATAATAAAAATATTGTCCTACCCATGATTTTCTAAGTCTAAAAAGGGCCATCATTCTTGCAAAAAGCAGGATAGAGTTATGTTTCTTGATGTACAGTGTCCACTTATGATGGTGAAAAACTGTTGCAAGTTTTAAAGCAATAGCTTTGATAGTTTATGAGAAAAGTATACTTAAACATAATACTCAACCAAGATAATGATTTTCTAAGTCCAAAAGGGGCAATAATTATTGCAAAAAGGCAGGATGGGGTTATGTTGCTTGCTGTACAGGGTCAGCTTATGATGGTGAACAAGTGTTGCAAGTTTCAAAGCAATAGCTTTGATAGTTTAAGAGAAAAAGTTCACCTAAACATAAAACTTAACCAAGAAATCTGATATTTTCTAAGTCCAAAAGGGGCCATAAATCTTGCAAAAAGCAGGATGGAGTTATGTTTCTTGATGTACAGGGTCAGCTTATGATGGTGAACAAGTGTTGCAAGTTTTAAAGCAAAAGCTTTGATAGTTTAGGATAAAAGTTGACCTAAACATAAAACTTAACCAAGAAAACTGATTTTCTAAGTCCAAAAGGGGCAATAATTCTTGCAAAAAGCAAGATGGAGTTATGTTTCTTGATGTACATGGTCTGCTTATGATGGTAAACAAGTATTCCAAGTTTCAAAGCAATAGCTTTGATAGTTTAGGAGAAAAGTTGACCTAAACATAAAACTTAACCAAGAAATCTGATATTTTCTAAGTACAAAAGGGGCCATAAATCTTGCAAAAAGCAAGATGGAGTTATGTTTCTTGCTATACAGGGTCAGCTTATGATGGTGAACAAGTATTCCAAGTTTCAAAGCAATAGCTTTGATAGTTTAGGAGAAAAGCTGACCTTAACATAAAACTTAACCAGGCAACGCCGACGCCGACACCGACGCCGACGCCGACAACCGCTCAAGTGATGACAATAACTCATCATTTTTTTTCAAAAAATCAGATGAGCTAAAAATGGCATTTGCTTGGTATATTCTTACAGTTGACTGCTTCGCATTTAGTTGCAAATTTTTAAAAACTTTTACCGTGCCGTTTTTTATAAATTTTGTGTAATTTATGGTATTTCCTCAAGCTCACGTAGAGACAAATTTCAAAGTGGTGGCCTTTATCCAAAACGTTTGCAGAGAATTCATTATTCCATTTTTTTTTATAAAAGAAACATCAAACTATATGTAAACAATTATGAAATTTAAAATAAAAACTGTCAGTATCATTTTTTTCTAGGATGCCTCGAGTAAACGAATTTAATGAGACAAAATTCCAACTCCAACATTGAAAAATTAAGGTCGAATCCTACGGGTCTGTTTTGAATTTTGCTCACTTAATTAAAAATAACCTTGGGGCAGAAGTAAAACCTACCTATATTTCTTCCACAATATGTAATCTAAAGAATGAAGGCAAAATAGAGAACTTTTACCGCATGTAACTCAGTATTTTTAAAGATGTCTAACTCTACCCCTTCTGTTTCAGAGGTAAATTCAGTTTGAACAGCAAGAAATCGCTTATCAAATGAATTTTTTCCACTTTTGTACAATAAATCAATAACAAGTCTTGAAAGAAGTAAAAACTTACCAGAAAAAAGGAAAATAAGGGAAAAAAAATTTTGGTCCCAGTGGGGCTTGAACCTACGCCCCCATGAAAATTGCAGTCAAAAGTAGGTTTGTAGTAGGAATTGAATACTCTTCAAAAAGGAGGTACTCTATTATGGGCCTAATACCTTAAAACATTAACCACTGAATGATACCATGAGTTTGATAATGACTCAAGCTATTCCAGGTTTCATGACATCCAAAGATTGAAAATATTGGGAATACAATCAGGGACCACAGGAAATGCTGTTTGCTAGCCATCATGCTCGAGTGTGTGGAGTTTCAATATAGATTAACATAATCTGATATCTGAACATAGTGACAAATCAGGTAAAGCTTGACATATGATCTGGTTTCTGAAATTATACAAACGAGAAGCAACCTCAAATGTTTACAATATCTATATTGCAAATAAGTAACATAGACATATATTGTGGTTACCAGATCAGCGTCAAGTCCATACAGACAGTGTCGTGTGTTTGCATCATAGTCTGGACTGGCCTTCTCTGCTCTTATAAAGTCCATTATCTTGTGTTCCCCTTCTCCGGGTGTCTGCAAGTATACATGTAGAAAGCATATTACCAAACATGGTATGCACTATGAATGTCAAAATGCAGAAAAAAGTATAACTTTTCTGCTAAGGAATATCTCCATTTACTACAGTCAATTTGTAAAGGAAAACAATTCCTGGCATCTACCACTTTTGACCTTATAAGATTGAATATTATGATTATGGTATTTGATATAAAAATTATACAGTATAAAGATTGTAAGTAAAAGATATAGGCTTTCATTATAAACAGTGTAAAATGGCATATATACAATTGTTAGATAACTCTAGCTTCATAAATTAATGACAATCTTTGAGGTTGCAATATCGCTAGGAACAGTTTCAGTCGGAAATATGTAAAACAAAATAAAGATTTTTTCAAGGTTTTCTCAAAAGTACTGATTTTCGTTTATGACCTTGTAGTTCTGGGACTCTGAATTACTGAAGGCAAAATGCAAGTGCCCAAGTATTTAAACTGCATCATCCACCAACTGCAGCTTTATCAAATGCAAAAACTCTACACCTAAAAATGTGCACTTTAGTCAGTGATCTCAGCCACTAGACTATAAGCCTTTAAGATCCTTTATACAGAGTATCTGACTTTAGTCTGAGATAAACTAATCTGCAGGTATGTTTATTACAGATGAAAGAGAAGACAAACCTCATGTCCGGAGAGATAGACTCTCACACCCTGCCATAGAGGATCTGTGCTCGTTTTTTTAACCACCATATATTTCAACTGTTCCTGTAGACGCACCATGAACGGTGTTCCTGAAATGTAAAGTTCAATGTTAACTGCTTAATCTGGAGTCTGGAGGTCTCCTATTAAAGCCTTGCTGATGTCTGACTGACACATGACTGAGGATACAAATGAGTTAGAAAAAAAACAGAGGACACAGTGTTTCTATGCATGAGGGCACATAAGTAAATATCAACTTCTAAGATTTCATTTGAATACAACTATATGTAACATGAAAATTTTGAATGAAAAGAAGCTGTTCTGATTAGTGGTCAGGAAATATAAACCAAAATCTAATATCTAATTGCTGCTCTAAAGTCTAGCATCCAGTCTAGGCTGACACTGCTGGAAACAGTACCAATTTAAGTAAATCGCCCAGCACTGAATACCATTCAGGATATCAGCTGTAACTCACTGGGAGTGGGACCGAGATTGCTGGCAGTGTATCCCAGTCTTCTAACCACTGTGCTACTGACTGCCTATGGAAAAGTATTCAGTGTTACAAATAGTCAATATCAGACACATGAGACAATGCCTACCAAAATTCTGTACTGATATGGAACTGAAGAAGCGTTCAGCACATTCATTATAGTTATAAATTACTGTCTGATTTAGTTTCTGCACCTATGAATGACAACCAACATTTATAGATAATGATAACAAAGGGTCACTATACCTGGTGTAATACAGTTGGAGTCGAACCTTTTCTCTGTTGGCAAAGTCTCCCCTTTCTGCATGGCACGTTTTTCAAGCTCTTCTGCCTCCCGTGCTGACCTGGAGAGATTAATATCTTAACTGAGTCAAAGTGTTTTATATTTACATTTTCTAACAAGTGTTTAACATAAATACAAGTACCAAACTTTTAACTACCATTAGAACTTTTCTTTCAAATGTTACATGCAAGTTGTTATTTTTCAGAACATTTCTAAAAAATCAACAGTTTAGTCTAGCTTTTTTGACATTTTTCATCATAGTATCAGTGCTCAGTTAACCTTTATTTCATTAGACCTAAATATGAAAGCAATATCTCAATGGACTTTAAAAATATTTGGGGTGGTATGCAAACTTTAACATTTATTCTAAGTCGAAAAGGTGCCATAATTCAGTCAAAATGCTCGATAGAGTTGCCTCCTCCTTTTTACAGACTGGGGTCATGATGGTAAACAAGTATGCAAAATATGAAAGCAATATCTCAATGGACTTTGAAAATATTTGGGGTGGTACACAAACTTTTAACATTTGTGCGACGCTCTCACTAACACTCACGCCTGGGTGAGTAGGATAGCTCCCCTAATCTTCGAATAGTCGAGCTAAAAATTTACTTCTAGAAATATTCTAAACATAGCGCGAAATCATTACATTAATATTCAACAGGAACTACTTTTCATGGATTCATTGTTGTATCAATCCACACAAATAAATTCCAATGAACAAAAAATCCCATTAATCTTACCACATGTTGGAATCCATGAAGTCACATGATATTCCCCCACTCCAAATGCACACCACAGACAATATCCCCCCACTCCAAATGCACACCACAGACATAGTCATTTTGGCAAAAAACATGAAATTACAGACCCAGGAAATCAAATGATTTCACAATGACTCAAACACAACTGGTCAGAACACAACAGATAATTAACATAATTATATAATACCTGAATCTCCTGCCTCTTTGTTGGTTCATTTTTGCTCTTGGAGCCACACCATCAACAGCCATGAAGAAGACTTTCCGTGGCTTGATCATCCGAAACAGAAACTGGTCGCATACAAAAATAGTTGACATGTTTAATGCAAAATTAATACCAATAAGATTTTTGGGGATAAGAGTTTTAAAAGAAACATTAATGATTAACTTTTTTAGTTTTGGAATAACACTGTTTTAAATATTTTGATAAGGAAAGACATACAGTGTTCTTTTTACAACTGCAGAAGTTTACCTATATAATGAAACACAAACTTAACACATCAAACCAGAGTTTATATATTTCCAATTCAATGTCTTATAAATAAACTTCTTTCTATTTAAATAAAATTTGTTTTCTGAAAGACAAACATTAAAACGGTTAACCCTATTTCTAAGCAAGTTGCTTTCTCTCAGAAATATTCAATAATATTATTGGATACATTTTCTTTTCTGTGCTAAGAAAAAGCATCATTTACCTCAATGTAATACATGATGTCTGCAAATATCTTTTCTTCTGTAATTCGAAAATGAGGATTATCATCTTCAGGGTGAGAGCAAACATGCACTATGCCGTTCATGTCCAGGTAGAGATTGTCAAACTCTGGTATCTAAAAAAAAAAAACACCACAGAAAACAATTAACTAGAAATATGGAGAAAAATTTTCTTTGGTTTTATGTGGCTCACATTTTCCAAACATGTACTGAACACAGAATATTGTTTCAATATACAAAAATTATACATATATGTAACAAAGTTACATGTTGTATTTCAGATTTACCTTTTATTTGTGCTAAAAGATGAGAGATATTTCTAGCAAAGCAATATTACATCCACATCTTCACAGGTAGGGGGGTAGTGGGGGGGGGGGGGGGGGGGCATAAAAATTACACACTGACCAATTTAATGAATGTTGTGTTCCTGATTCCGCTTTTATCCTCTTTAGCTATTTTCAGAGGGATGTCATACTAATCTGGTGGCTAAAGCTGACATCAGCACTGCTCACTATCAAATTAAAGTCTTACTTACAAATTAGAACAATGAATTTTAACCTCACAACATCACTTAGTCTATCTCTTAGTACATTGGTACATCTAACTTCTTTACTGTTTATTTTATATGTGACAATGAAATTATCTGTCAATAGTGACACTTTACAATCAACATAGATGAGTGTTCCATTTTATTCAATCATCCCTTGTGAAAAACTTGATGTATTTGCTTGTTGAACAATTAGAATCTGTTTAAAAATAGTATCATTTAAATGTCATAGCATCTGCATGAATCCAAAACCAAAGAAAACATCATTGTAGAATAATCCTAATATAAAATATTTGAATCTGTTACTTCTGTACGTAAAATTGTTTTACATAAATCAAGCCAATATTGTGCTTTTTATTCCCAAATTTTAGCGAAAACAATGCTTAAACTTCATGATTTTTGGAAGAATCACAATTTTTTTTCTCCACAAAACTAAAAGGCTAGGGCCTCTTCATAATTTGAGTAAAAAAGCTCTGTTGGTGTTGGTCAGTTAAATTTACTAACAGAGCAGAGACACAGACAGTATTATCTATAAAAATATACTCCCCAATGACCTTCAAGTGCTCAAATGACCGAGGTCCAAAGCGCTGGTTTGTAATACTGTACTTTCTAGGAAAGGCTGCAGGTTCACTTCCATCATAAGCGATCTTCTTTTTCAAATATAATATTATCATCTTTTGATTATGACATAAAAAGAGAAGGAAAACATTATAATACTTAGAAAAAAAAACCCTCACAGTGGGGTGCTAATCTGCAGTCCTGACAAAAAAGTGTAGGAAACTAGTTATTAACCAAAATTTAGATCTCTATGCTATTATATAGGGAAGTTGATGCCTCAGATGAGCATTTTATTATAACCCTAGATGACTCTGCCTGTGTCCCTGCTCTGCACTTTTATAGAAGTGTCTATCAGCATGACCGTTGTGCCAATTATTTTTCTTATCGCATGACGGGCGAGTGAATTAGTATCCTAATCTGCATAAAAATTTCTAGTCCAAATAATATGACGTTTCGGGACAGCGTGGTAACTTTTGACTGTAGCTGTCTCCGTCACGTCCAAACTTATTCAGCATATTTCTGTTAGGAAATTCCCAATTAAAATCCATTGGGAACGTTTTCTGGTACATGTACATAGTATTAGTAATGATTACATCTCTGATAATGAATTTATGTTGACATTTAAGCATAAACTTGCCTTGCTGACATTTTATGGAATGTATATTTTAGGTTTTATTTCTCATATGGGCTGTCTGCTGTTATTAAAACCAGTGTCAGGATAGACATCTCCTTGCACCTGTCAACATTATATTACATCCCATATGAAGTTTTTACATGAATATTAATGTTTAACTTATTATAGCAAGTAAGTCTGACCAGTATATTATGACTTTTTTGGATTTTTTAAAGTCTTCGTTTTCCTAACAGCAGGGTTTCAGAAATCTGCAAATTTATTGGTAGCCCATTGGGCTACCAAAATTTTAATCTGGTAGCCCGAACGTTTAAGTGTATTTGGCAATGGTCATTTCGGTTTATTTACTATGTGCTTCTATACTACATTGGATGGAATGAATAAATTATTAGAGGTTTCATCATTTTAGCCTTACGCACATTGTTATAAATTTTGTTCTCTTAAATAGCAATTATCATTACTCCTTTTGCTCATTTTAAAAGATAAAACTACATGTTTTTAAACTGCGAAATATTATCAGGAGTACTCCTGATAGTTATTGTAACATGGCAATAAAAAAGGAATGCAAATCAATTTTTATAAACTTGCAAATTCCTTAGAACTTACTAACTTAGAGCTGTATGAATTGTAATTTATCTCAAAATTATTTAAAGTTGATCCTGTCTGATTCTAAACATCTGCCTGGTTTAATAAGCAGACTAGAACCGTGTATATAGTGTCTCTGTTTCTTGACACCGTATATGAATTCACTTATCCGAATTTATGTTTGTCCAAAATTCTGTATACTTTCTGATATTTTGCAAAATCATGGTCGATTTTTTGCATGTTAGGCAAGTATTTAAATTGGAAAGCATAAACAATCAGTGTAGGCAACTAAAATGCCTCAAAATCAAACATCTGTTCTGATCACTCGATAAATATTGAGGTCAGCGAAACCGAAAGTACACTTTGGCAGGTGGCGCTAAAATGACGTAATTTTAAGACTGGTTTGCATATTGTTTTAAACAATACCGATTAGCGTCTTTGATGTTACTGGATCAGTCTAAAATCAATCTTGCACATGTTTTTGTAAACAATTGCCTGCGGGTACGATTAAACGGTCAATTGTTTGCCGATTGTGACAGTAGGTGTTAAGATAAGCCTCGGGCATGTATCTCTTGATAAACAAGGGGTTTATAGACGATCGTTACTATCAAAATTATATTTGAAGACTAAATTATTGATTTCCAGGCTACTCGATACGGAGTTTCAAGGTAGCCCGCCGGGCACGCTCTGAAAAAATTTAGTAGCCTGACAGAATTTTCTGGTAGCCCCCGGGCTCCGGACATGGGATTTCTGAAACCCTGCTAACAGTAAAATGCAGATATGGGTAAGGCTTAGAGTAGTCAAAATAATTCGACGTTCAGATTGTTTTATATTTGTGATGGGCAATCTAACGTCAAAACTTTGAACTTGAAGGACCAAAATAATGGAAGTTAAATCACAGTACACAGTCATGTAAAGTTATTGGTTTTATATGGCGTGTAAACAAACGGTAAACGTTGATCATGTACAGTACATACAAAGGTTTAAAGCACCAGAAAATTTGTAATTTTGGATATAATTTGATAATTTTTACATAGATTATGGATAATGAGGAACTGAATCCCCTTTCGATACATGCAAGTTTTATTTTAATTTATGGCCAATTCGTGAAATAATCGGCACTTAAACCTATAGCATGTAAAGCGTTGGCAGCAATGAAAATTTCATCGGAAGTTGCTTCAACTATTTTGGTCTTTCGAGTGTTTGGCGTGAGTGGGGATATTGCCCACATGAAAAAAATATCTCAATCAGGGACTATCTTAGCTGGAAATTTAGGGAGAAGTGACTTCTCCCTCCTGGGGAAACAGGGAGAAGTTTTGAAATTTTGGGAGAAGTTCGGCAAACGTGAGACAGGACATTGCTTACATGCATTAAATAACAATAATAATGTTTATTCCGTTCCATTTGTAGTATTATCTTGCTAGGACTTAAATAAAAATGGTGCAATGTTTCAACAATACAGTACATATTTGTACTGTTTTACTGCAAAATGTTTAACAACTTGACACAACAAATCTTTCCTCATATAATCAATACTTAATATTTCTTGGATTAAATTTCTTCCTTCCTAGAGCAGCTTTTTCAGGTATGTGAGCATTCTGAGTTTAAAATGTTTTTATGTTCCTTCAATTTGACAAACTACAGAGTTTAAAAAACTCTCAAACTTACAATGAAATGTTATTTGTATTGATCAGTAGATAAAATACTTAAAAATCAGGGGCAATATTTTTTAAAACTACATATTTTGACTTAAAAAATCTAAAAATTGGTTAAATGTATTACCTCCCTTTAACACATTTCAGAATTAACTAAAAGAGTTGTCTGCTATTTTTATCAAACAACAAATTTAATAGTTTGTCAAAGGCCATATATTTAACTTATATATGTTTTTAATGAAAGAGAAATGCAGATTAAAATGAATAGTAAGCAGATCCCAATTGAAAAATAAACGCCGGGAGTAATGGGTAGTCTACACTGTGATGGCAATTAAAATTTCGAAACGATTTTTATCTGAAAACAAGAATAACTGGATAAGACAAGTACCGAGGACGTTCGGTTGACCCGAGGTTCCATGTTTTGACCCGCGAAAATCAAGAAAAACTCGTAGTTGACCCACACAAAAAAGTGTCCCGTGCGTCGGCTCGATCCGCGAAATGCGTCTCGAGTTCGAAGTTCTGCATTGTGAATCAAAATCTCGGTGAATTTCAATTGTTCGCCGCCACAAACTAAGTATGACAGTAGTTAGTCGTATGTTAATTAGCTACTGACAGATCTGTCAGATCTATGTCAATCACTCCACGCGCCGACTGACACGTAATTAGGTTTGTAATTCGGAAGTTAATTATCGCCGTTTTACGAAGTTTTCGGGCTCTCTGATCTCCGATGTCGGTCAGCTTTATATTACTCTTTCATTCTTTAATTATCGTTTACTGCAATCACATTAAATGCAAACAATTAGCAGCTTATCATGCGGCGTCAATCTGAAATCGAGTGATCATCTTTTGTTGTCATGGACACTTTTCGCCGCGCGTACCTCCCAGTGACATCCTGTGTATTGCGTATTGTGTTTATAGACTTTACATAACCGAGATGTATAATATCGGCGCGCTTTATTGCCGATTATGTTTTCCTTTCATCCAATTTTAGGGCGACTTGAACTTCGCTTTTCTGGGCGGGAAGGGCGAAGTGAAATATTTTAAAGCGAAGTTTTCGCTCAACTTCACCTAAAACGCAGTCCCTGCTCAATATTTCCTTGGATCGCGTCAGATTAGTTGGACTAGGCTTAGAGGGATGACAACTATAAAATATCAGATCATAAAATAATCCTGATAAGCCAAATGAATAAGGCTAAACAATTTCATGAGGGATGTATCAGTAGCGTATTTTTTAAAAATAATAGCACGACAGATATCTGGCACAATTTCTGTCTAGGTTTCAATATGCGGTTCCTTTCAGTTCAGAGATCCAAAACTGCATATATCTTTGAAGCTGAATTATTTACGCTATCTGATGACATGTTGCGCAACAAAACAAATTTATTTCATGAATTTCTCTACCACTCAATTTCTGTACAACGAATACCTGAAATTCTTTCACAACTTCAGAAAGACAGGGATATCTCTCAGAAATCCACCTGTAGAACTTTGGGACACCCATTTTTTGCGTTACAAATGCACTATATAGTGTAAAATATCGAAGAACCGTCTAAACTTTAAATTTTGCTTCTTTTTCTTTCATTTCTGAAATCACGCGAATTCTCGCGCAGTCAAGTCAGTAGACGCTTGAATATTAAAGTTTACTAGACGATTTTTCACAATCATTTGCGGCACGTTAATTTTTACGTAGTAAACGTTAAAACAGAAAATAAGTAATAAATTAATTAATATATACATGCTGTTCAAACATTCAGCTTTAGAGCAAGGATGGTTGCAGGAAGTGAGGATGCTTTATATTTAATACAGACATACATATCCTGTGTCGCACTATAGAGTGGGCAGACCAATGCTCGGCGTAAAAACTACATACTTTAAATCTAAAAAATGATTTATCATGAACTTACCGTATTTCTTTATCACCAGTTTGTAGAACAATCCTCGAGTACTCGACCATTATTGTTTACAAATTTCTAGTCACAAGGTGACGTAACAGGCGGGAGCTAAAAATAGTACGATAAAACCGGTGCGGTTCGTGTAGAAGTATACCAACGCTCGGCGTACGGCATATTAACCTGCAGGTTGTATAATTTTGTAACTATTATGCATTAAGTGAGTATTATGCATATCTAACACGAAGACAGAATTATATTGATAAACTTTTTTTTTAAGTACATAAAACAAGTACGCAAATTACCCATCTTATTATGCATGTAGAAGACATTTTAATACAACAATTATCTCAAAGAATTCATTTGAAGATAATTTTTCACAATTATGTGAGTCTAACTACATGAAATCAATAACTGATAATATTTGATGAAATGTTTCCATTATTTTATTCAGCATTACAATGCTTTCTCAACAACGTAAAGTCAATAAATGATGATACAATCAACATAGTGTGTATTTATTCTTCTGTGTTTCTACAGGTGGAGCATAACATATTGTTCCAACAACAAGACTTAAATCAACATCTGTCTGCTCTGAAGATGGTAAACATTCATAGTGATACATGCGTCGACCTATCACATCCAACCCAGTACTAAGCCTGCTTGGTCATACATACTTACGCAGTTACGTCATCAGACAATGCATCTTCGGGACAGTGGTTTTCACTGACAAAGGACTGTATTTAGGGAGAAGCTTCTTTGATCAGTAGGAGTGATTTATCAGACCTAGCAGAGGACAGTGGCTTTTTACCTGTTGTTTTACCAACTGACTCAGTGACAGATTTAGAATCGACCACCCTTTGCCATTGTCATACCGGGTCCTCTTTTCTTAGAAGATTCTACTAAAGGTGGTTCAAACAAAAATGTTGGCAAGGCTTTCTGGTATCATGCCTATTTTGACAAGCATATTAGGGGCAATTACCGCTGACTGTATGAACGTTTTGTCCTGTCCTAAGGCGTTTTGATTACCTGATGTGGAGTTAAAGTGTCTTTCTTCAGTCACAGGACCTGCAAGGGGCTTCACAGAAGAATTATTATAAGGGATATATCCTGTGGCTTGAAAGGAAGCAGCAACAGTTGAGGTGTAATTCGTTCATGGCCTGGTGTAATACTTTGGAAATAGGTTCGGGTAAAGACCTATGACATAACATATCAAGGCCAGATATAATTTCATGACCACTTGCTTTCAGACGTGGTGAATATCCAACATCCAAAGGTTGTAGTAGGTGAGATGAATGGGAGGGGAAATAAGTAGATCAATACCATTTTGCAATGGCAATTGATTCTCAACCTACTGACACATGAGATAAATGATTGTCCATAATAAGTAGACATGGACGTCTTTTGCCCATGATTCAGAAATATGTGCTCAACCTTTTGCAAAAACAAATCTGTTGTTATATAAAACCAGAACTCTGATGTCTCAAAACAGCCAGTTGTCTGGCAATCCATCAGAGAATGAAGGTCTGGGAGATTCTTGGAAAAAATGATTAGAGGGGGTTAGGGTTCTTGACCTGAAGCTGAACTGCTGAATTACAGTGAATGTGACCAGACAGAGACAATTGCACCTTGAATGCCTGTCTAACACCCTTTTGAACAAACAACAAACTCTCTGCATTAGAAATGCTTCCACTGAACCCAGTTTCGTCACAATTGAAAATTTTGTTGGATCATTATGAAGTGATAAGCGTTTTATTGAGTATTATCAAGTAAAGTCTAATATTGAATCTAACTGATCTGAAGTGATAGCTGCCCTTGCTATCAAGGCTATGTGCACGTCTTACACTAAGTTCAGGTGCCTTTTAAAAAATTTCTTCAGACCATTTTATCAGAAGGTCCCCTCATGGTTGTTGACGAGGTATCCCTGCCGGACTCCTTATCAGCTCACATGTCAGGTTCCTTACCATCTTTTTTAGACAGTGGAAATCCACGTTCAGACAATAAAGTAAATATGTCACAAGACTTTTCTCTTCCTCATTTGTCATATTCTAGCTACGACCAAATGATGTTGTGACATTCATCTGTATCGACTTCTAGCATGGTCTTTCAGAGTAGACTGGGAATTACCATACATTACGAGAAACCTTGTATGCAAGTTTTCCTTTGTGAATCTCAGCAACAGCTTTTGCCATCTGGCTACTTTATCGCACCTTTTTGTTGGCGCGGCATGACTTAAAACAGAAAACGGCGAACTTTAAGGTCCACATAACACAGCCTTCCGTAGATCTACAGGTAGGTATTTTTATTTAGATTTAAAAGTATCAGTATTTTCTGTTGATAGGGTAAATCTTGTGCCAAAATTACAAAATATGTATGGAAATCTATCGAAAGTACTCAATTGTCCACATAGTATATATAATTACTTGAACAGCATAAGTACGGAAAGTAAAGTTACAGATGGGTCCGTATAAAATGCTATGATAAGGATTATTAGCTATGTAATATAAAGAAAATGATATCATTAAAAAGAAAAATTGATTTTTTATAATATCCAACCAGCAAGTTACTTCTTAAATACCTGATTTACCAGGAAATATGTTTTATTCAAATAAAACACAAATCCGAACGGGAATTTATGCTTGCATGTCTGCTCTACTGTGATCACGTGACCATTACCGGAAATGAACGCACTTGGATTAAAATCAGCGTGATGTAAAACGAACGTAATTGGAGTCACAAAAGATGATATTTTAAATTATTTAATGTGAAAATTCCTAGAGAAGACGTGATATAGCCGAGCGTTGGTATGCGCCGAGCATTGGTCTGCCCACTCTAACTAAGTTATGATAATGACAGATGGCGGGTAAATTATGCGTTTAGGTGCAAAGTAATTCTTGAAATTCGTTAAAAGACATCTGCAGGGAACTGTCAAATGGTAAGCAGTGTAGAAAATTATCAACATGTTATGAAAATTCGTCGCAGATTCAAATTTGTATTGATATCCTTATGACGAACTAGTCTCATAATTATTGTTACATGTTTTCGCGAGATGTCATAACTCTTCTTTTCAGTTTTTTTTTTACCAGGAGGGGAAGGGGCCCAGGCCTGTGATTTGGGGGAAAAAAAGCTCGATAACTGGGCAAGGGGGAATAAAAAAAACTTGATGTAAATTCTTTTTTTTTTTTTGGTGAAAAGTGCATAAGCACCCAGAGAGTTGCAGTCGACCAATCTCATCTTATTCAAACTAGAAACCTAAATTACTTAATCCCCATGTCTCACACTCAGTACTTTTCTAACTCCTACTTACCAAGGACCATCCGACTCTGGAACTCCCTACCAACTTATGTTAAATCTAGCCCCAGTCTCAGTATCTTTAGAGAGTGGCTGGCGGTGGTCAGTATGTAATTCTGTTGCCTCTGTCCCATTTTAACTGTAGCATACTGTCTTTTTTAGCTTTTATTCTTTTTAACATTGTAACATATCATTTCTTTAACAACTGTTTCTCTGACAGCGCCGCCCAGTGATAGTCGGAAATCGACGGTTGGGTGAAAGATGTAGATGTAGATTTAAAAGATATTTTCTGAGGGGAAGGGGCCTACTATAGACACAGACACTTGGGGGTCAGAACCCCTCCTCCTCCCAATCCGCCCCTGCCAACCTTCAGCCAATATATTTTTGTCTTTTAAAACAAACTCAGCACATGTCTCGATCATACAACAACTTCTGTTACAATTTCAACATGTTTAAAAAAAAACTCATATTCTACCAAGTGCGTCGATGCTCCAGAGTGGGCCCTGTACTTTATCCGGAAGAAGAAGAAGAATGCTCAGAAAAGCACAAGACAACTTACTACAGCTACATGTACATTGAGAGCGTTGAGCTGTCAGACTTGACAATGTTTCAATGGTGCGCAAGACAAGAATACATAATAGTGAAGATTAAAGCAAAAGTCAGAAAATAGTAACTGTCAAGATAAAGCGGTTCCAGATAGTAAAAGTCAGAAAAAAATATAGATTACCCAACTACTACACCTCATCAGAGAGACCAATTCTGCTTTCATGGCGCTACCAGGACACAAAGTCCCGCCGACATAGCTCCCACGTCATTTGAGAATGTAGCAGTTCAGGTATTGTCCCCTAGAAGGTTAGGTCTTTCAGCCCACTCTTAAAGGATGCCAAAGAGAGGGCTTAAGCAATTTCAGCTGGTAACTCGTCATTCTACAGTGGTATTGTGCATGGAAAGAAGCTGTACTTGTAACTATCATCAGATATACTTCTACTTCTACGGGGTTACTCCCAACAACCGTTTACTGATTATAACTGGGAGGTCGGGGACAATCGGTTAAAATAACTTCTGTTACATGATGAAAACGTAAAATGTAAGACTGCTACATACGATGTTAAAAATAAGAACGACATGATGGATTAGTGCATGAAAGTATTTAGACTGACAGTGAAGCTTGCTAGGCTTTCACTGGCCTTGATGTTGTAAGGCAAGTTGTTCCAGTAACAAATGCACTGGGAAAGAAAGAGTTCATATGGTATTGTGTTCGCGTAAAAGGAATAAGGTAGTTGTGATTTCTTGACTGAGTAAGATGGTTGTGATCTACAAATACTAGGTTATTACTGATTTTATACAACATGGTTAATGAAGCTTGTTTTTTTCTTTGTTCTAGTGTTTGCCATTTGAGAGCTTGTAGCATAGATGTAACGCTGCTAAATTGGGAATAATCGTTTAAAACATATCTAGCTGCAGCCCTGTGCACCCGTTCAATTTCATATGTTAAGGTTTTCTGCCAAGGATGCCAAATTGTACAACAATACTCTAATTGAGGTCTGACATAAGTTTTGTAGACTGTTTCTTTAAGATTTTGATCATTAACTTAAGAGTTATTGCCCTTTAATTGTTTAAAAATCCACATATTTGTACATCACAAACTTACCATTAGGTAGAATTTCATTAGATTTCTTTCATTCTTTTCCATGAACATTTATTGTAAACATGTGAAGTTGTGTACCCACACCTGAGCATGCCCTTACCTTGGTCACACCCCCCCCCCCCCCCCCCTCACCCCCCCAAAAAAAAAATCATTCCCTTTTTTAGATTTTTTCAAACAAACTTCATATACATGTCCACAGCTATGAGGTTATGGGGCCTGTCAAGTTTCAGTCAGATTGCCCAAGTAACACCAGAGTTATTGCCCTTAGAAGTTTCTAGAGTTAACTATATAGGGTACTATAAATATGGCAATTTCTGCATAATAACTTTTGATATATTTGACCTTGAACTATGAAACTTAAACAGAATTTAGAGCACCATAATGGAGTTGTGCACACACAATTTTGTTTGGATTTCTTTTGTAACTTCAGAGTTATTGCCCCATAATTGTATAAAAATCCACATATTTGTACATAACAAACTTACCATTTGGTAGAATTTCATTGAATTTCTTTCATTATTTTCCATGAACATTTATTATAAACAAGTGAAGTTGTACACCCCTTACCTTGGCCCCCCCCCCCATTTTTCATTCCTTATTTTAGAATATTTTTTTTCAAACCTTCTATGAATATTTATCAACATGCAAGTTGTACCATTCTCCCACCTCCTTCCTCCACCCAGTCATGCCCACCACCGATCATGCATCCTCTAAAATTTTGTACACTGGTAGCTGTTTAAAGATTGAGGGCAGAGATTAGAACAGGCACACTGTGACATAGGCTTTGAAGGAGTCGGCTGTGGCTTCAGTGTGTGTGACAGCAGGCAACATGTTACCATTGGCGTAGCGCCCTGTAGGCACTACAGGCCCGGGCCAAGTTTTCCAGAAAAAAACAAAAAAAACCACTGAAAATGCAATAAAATCGTAAGGGGTGTGAGCTGGGGGACTTAATAGGCTCTACCACTTAAATAACTTAGCAATAATGCATAATGCTTTAAAAGTTAAAAATAGCAATTCTTAACGAAATAAATGCGCAGTTTCAAGTTTTTTTAGGACTTAATATAAACATTGCATGCTTATATACATTATAAATTGCATGCGTCTTAAGATGTTGATAATATTTACATAATGAAAATGGCCCATGCATCAGGCCCATATTTACAGCAGGCCACAGGAACATGCCCTCCAAGGCTTGCAAATAATGTCTAAATGCTCCCACCCATACTGATGAAAAATTTATCTGAAAAAGAACTTTATTCCTTGGCCAGTGTTGGCCAAAAGAATGCATTTCGGCTTGCGTTTTAAGATATGTATACGGGCCATGACTTAACAAGAGAAACTGACGATGAATTCAAAAGAAATCCATATATTTTGAAAAGGAGAATAATTTCTGTTAAAATTTGTTTGATTTCTTTAAAATTAATGTGTGATAGAACTATTGTGTTCTTTGTTAAAGCAAATAGACAAAAAAACGGTGCATGTAACAGATACATTAAGTTATAACTTAAGTTGATGTTGTTGTTTTTTTAAACATTTTCTGACAACGATGAGTCCGAAGTCATGGTTTTTGTTTTTGTTGTCGAAAAATCTAAACTGGCTTAAAAAGGCATCATTTTACTTGCTTGATTTCAACATTTCCCGAATCCTACCTCCACTACATTACAGCCACATGTGCCACCACGTGCCATGCTTCTAGATCCTAACTTGAAAATGTTAGGTGTTGTTCTCTTCAGATAAACAGTCCTACATTTTTAAGAAATCTCACGGATGGAGTGTTGAAGACTTTCGAACCAGGTTCGTAACATAAATCACAAATAGTTTTGATAGTTGTCTGTCATATTAACGTCTTGCGAACGAATAGTCCAGGTTTAAAAACTCTTTCGTCGTGATATGGAAGTTAAGTGACAATCGCTTCTGGTAATTGCCGAAATTTCATACAGTCATTCGCTAGTAGTAAACATCAAGTCTAATTCGTAGATGAGTGATAATGATTTCAAAAAGACCTTTGTTTCTTTGATGATTGTCCTTCAATATCCAAAGTTAGAAAAAATTCTATTATTGGGAAAAATTCAGCCCATTTCGTATACAGAGACTCTAGCGCAGTATGCCTTTAATAAACTCAACATTCCTGTTCCTGCTAAAATTTGTGTAATTCACACATACTGGTAATAATTTATTAAGTGCACAAAAGTTTTCAAAATCCGCAGATTTAAAGCTCATGTAAAAAGATCTGACAGAAAATACACGTTGTTTGTCCATGAAAAAACCTCACTATCTCAAGCAAGGTGGTTAGCATGTTATTCTAAGACAACAAAATTACCCATTCAGCGCAAAAGGCCCGCAAAATGAAATTGAACTAGGTGTTTATTAACATTACTTATTGGATTATTTTAAATTTGTTTAGAATATTTAATTCAAGCACACCCACTTTAGCCCTAACACACAAATTCCGCCGTAGTCAACCGGTACGTAACCAGTTTTATAAAATTAAGTGTCATTGGTTATGATTATCTTTAATACAGATTATTTGATCGGGTATTTGTAATCCTTTATATTGAAAACGCGAAATTTAGCGTCACATAGTTTTTGTTCTTTTGTTAGCTCACCTGTCACATAATGACAAGGTGAGCTTTTGTGATCACCCTTCGTCCGTCGTCAATCCGTCCGTGCATCCGTCCATCCGTCCGTCCGTCAACAATTTCTTGTCTGCACGATAGTGGTTTTATTTATGATTTTATTTTAACCAAACTTGCATACAACTTGTATCACCATAAGATCACGGTTCCTTACTTGAACTGGCCAGATCCCACTATGGGTCCCAGAGTTATGGCCCCTGAAAGGGCCAAAATTAGCTATTTTGACCTTGTCTGCACAATAGCAGCTTTATTTATGATTTGATTTTTACCAAACTAGCACACAACTTGTATCACCATAAGATCTCGGTTCCTTCCTTGAACTGGCCAGATTCCATTATGGGTTCCAGAGTTATGGCCCCTGAAAGGGTCAGAATTAGCTATTTTGACCTTGTCTGCACAATAGCAGCTTTATTTATGATTTTATTTTAACCAAACTTGCACACAACTTGTATCACCATAAGATCTCGGTTCCTTTCTTGAACTGGCGAGATTCCTTCATGGGTTCCAGAGTGATGGCCCCTGAAAGGGCCAGAATGAGCTATTTTGACCTTGTCTGCACAATAGCAGCTTCATTTATGATTTGAATTTAATCAAACTTGCACAAAACTTGTGTCACCATAAGATCTTGGTTCCTTTCTTGAACTGGCCAGATCCCTTTATGGGTTCCAGAGTTATGGCCCCTGAAAGGGCCAAAATTAGCTATTTCGACCTTGTCTGCACAATAGCAGCTTCATTTATGATTTGATTTTTAACCAAACTTGCACACAACTTGTATCACCACAAGATCTTGCTTCCTTTCTTCAACTGGCCAGATTCCATCATGGGTTCCAGAGTTATGGCCCCTTAAAGGTCCAAAATTGGCTATTTTGGCTTTTGCAGCCATATAGAGACTTCATTTATGGTTTTATTTGATACAAACTTCCAAAATATCTTCAGCAACAATAAATCTTGGATTCCACGACAAATCAGATCCAATCATAGGTTCCAGAGTTATTTTATATCTGATTACCTCCCCTGATTGGAATCAAAATGGATTTATATCAGTAAGTACTTACAGGATTTATTTGAAATTTCATTATTGTTATTAGTTGGACTGAGACAATCAGGGTAGATAACTATGGACTGATTTTATGCCAAATTACCTCTCTTTATTTATCCCCCCGCCAAAGGCGAAGGGGATATTAGAAATGCTCTCCGTCCGTGCGTGCGTCCGTCTGTCCGTCCGTCCGTGCGTCTGCAACGATCTTTGTCCGGAGCATATCTCCAAAAGTACTGGAGGGATTTTCTTCAAACTTCATACACTGATAGAACACATTGGGAGGAAGTGCAGTGTGCAAGAACAATAACTCTACCTTGCCCATTTTTTGAGTTATTCCCCTTTATCATATTTTCTTAAAACATTTTGTCCGGAGCATAACCCCAAAAGTACTGGAGAGATTTTCTTCAAACTTCATACACTGATAGAATACATTGGGAGGAAATGCAGTGTGCAATAACAATAACTCTACCTTGCCTATTTTTTGAGTTATTCCCCTTTATCATATTTTCTTAAACATTTTTGTCCGGAGCATAACTCCAAAAGTACTGGAGGGATTTTCTTCAATCTTCATACACTAATAGAACACATTGGGAGGAAGTGCAGTGTGCAAGAACAATAACTTTACCTTGCCTATTTTTTGAGTTATTCCCCTTTATCATATTTTCTTAAAACATTTTGTCCGGAGCATAACCCCAAAAGTACTGGAGGGATTTTCTTCAAACTTCATACACTGATAGAACACATTCGGAGGAAGTGCAGTGTGCAAGAACAATAACTCTACCTTGCCTATTTTTTGAGTTATTCCCCTTTATCATATTTTCTTAAAAAAGTTTGTCCGGAGCATATCTTCCTCATGCATGGAGGGATTTTGATATATCTTGGCACAAATGTTTACCACCACAAGGCATGCGCAAGAACCAGGTCCCTAGGTCTAAGGTCAAGGTAACACTTAGAGTTCAAAGGATACAAGAATAAAAACCTTGTTCGGAGCATTTCTTCTTCATGCATAGAGGGATTTTGATATAACTTGGCACAAATGTTCACCACCACGAGACGGAGTGTCGCGCGCAAGATTCAGGTCACTAGGCCTAAGGTCAAGGTCACACTTAGAGGCCAAAGGTCAGATACAAGAATGACTTTGTCCGAAGCATTTCTTCTTCATGCATGGAGGGATTTTGATGTGACTTGGCACAATTATACACCATCATGAGACGAAGTGTCATGCGCAGTTCCCTTCTTTAGAATTACTTCCCTTTGTTGTTACTTTAAATAGCTTTTATTGTAACTTTTTCATTACTAGTCGTAGGGAAAAATCGAAACCACTTTTCTGTAGTACAACAAGCATGCTAAATCCAATTTTGAGGTGTATTTTGACCAATCTCTACCTGATAAAGATTTTTGTGTGGACTTGCAATTTTTTTTTTATTTTTTATTTTTTTTTTAAAGATTAACTTCCCTTAGTTGTTACCATAAATAACTTATATTGTACCATTTTTATAATTGACCCTAGGGAAAAAACAAGACCACTTTTCTGTGGTACAACATAGATGTTACTCTCCAGTTTTAGGTGTATTTTATTATATATAAGGTATCTCTACCTGGTAAGGAGTTTTTTTGTGGACTTTAAAAAACAAAACACTTACAATGATTATTAAACAACCACAAAATTAACATTCCATTTGCAAATACAGCTGCTAGAGTAAAGAAATTTGCTTTGACGGGCATATATTGTGACATTCTGGCACCCTTGTTCCCTGTTAGCTTTCCATTCCTTCGTTTTACAATAGCCATATAGAAAAACATCATAGCTATACTGTTCATGAAAATTAATAAAATTTAGCAGTAAACCACCTCACTACTGACTTATTCTTTCTTCCACATCTTAAAACCCCTGATGCGGACCACAACCTAAACGGTTCTTCAAAGCTTTCCCCAAAATTAATACTTTCAGACACTAACTTGCCAGGAACTTTAGCCTTCAGTTATAATAAGCCTGGCGGGGGGATTAGCCATGTGTAAGATGGCTCTTGTTTCAAATTAAAATTGTTATATCTCCATAACTACTGAAGATACTGATCTGAAATTTCATTTATGTCAACAGATTTATTTGGCAGATCCTTCTTTTGTCCACTTACAATATTTTTATGCCCCCGAAGGGAAGCATATTAGTTTTCAACTGTCCGTCCGTCCGTTTGTTAGTTAGTTCGTTCGTTCGTTCGTTAGTCACAACGTTAACTTTTTGCATGAAGGCACTTTACTCGCGAACCACTGCACCCAGGACATTCAAATTTCACATGCTGATAGTACTTATTGAGTACACCACCCCTACTGACTTTGGGGTCACCAGGTCAAAGGTCAAGGTCACAGGGGCCAACGTTAACTTTTTGCATGAAGGCACTTTACTCGCGAACCACTGCACCCAGGACCTTCAAACTTCACATGCTGATAGTACTTATTGAGTACACCACCCCTACTGACTTTGGGGTCACCAGGTCAAAGGTCAAGGTCACAGGGGCCAACGTTAACTTTTTGCATGAAGGCACTTTACTCGTGAACCACTGCACCCAGGACCTTCAAACTTCACATGCTGATAGTACTTATTGAGTACACCACCCCAAGTGACCTTGGGGTCACCAGGTCAAAAGTCAAGGTCACAGGGGCCAACGTTAACTTTTTGCATGAAGGCACTTTACTCGCGAACCACTGCACCCAGGACCTTCAAACTTCACATGCTGATAGTACTTATTGAGTACACCACTCCTACTGACTTTGGGGTCACCAGGTCAAAGGTCAAGGTCACAGGGGCCAACGTTAATTTTTTGCATGAAGGCACTTTTCTTGCGAACCACTTCACCCAGGACCTTCAAACTTTACTTGCTGATAGTACTTTAAAAGTACACCAACCCTACTGACTTTGGGGTCACCAGGTCAAAGGTCAAGGTCACAGGGGCCAACGTTAACTTTTTGCATGAAGGCACTTTACATGCAAACCACTTCATTCAGGACCTTCAAACTTCACATGCTCATATTACTTATTGAGTACACCACCCCTACTGACTTTGGGGTCACCAGGTCAAAGGTCAAGGTGTTGCGGGGGCATTTGTCACCATTAGTGACAGCTCTTGTTTTTTAATTACTTCCTTTTAACGTTACTATAAATAGCTTATTTTTAGTAACTTTTTTATTATTGGCCGTAGGGAAAACAAGAGACCAGTTTTATGTGGTACAACATGGATGGTACCTCCAATTTTTAGGTGTATTTTAACATATCTATACCTTGTAAGATTTTGTTTTCTTTTTGGTTAAATTTCTTCCCATTGTTGTTCCTGTCTTTTGGACTTAGATATTTATTCTGAGGACCTTCTTGTCCTCAAGTGCAATGATAACAGGTGAGCGATATAGGGCCATCATGGCCCTCTTGTTGTGTCATTTTTCGAAACATTTAAAAGACGAGTATATCTTGGCTGAATTCCCTGCTGTTTAGTTCCAGAAGTGTTTATATCCACATCAGCTGCTCCACATATTAATATATGTGCATTTTTATGCCCCCGAAGGGAGGCATATAGTTTTTGAACCGTCTGTCTGTCTGTCGGTCTGTCCGCAATTTTCGTGTCTGGTCCATTTCTTTGTCATCGATGGATGGATTTTCAAATAACTTGGCATGAATGTGTACCACAGTAAGACGACGTGTTGCGCGCAAGACCCAGGTCCGTAGCTCAAAGGTCAAGGTCACACTTAGACATTAAAGGATAGTGCATTGATGGGCGTGTCCGGTCCATATCTTTGTCATCAATGGATGGATTTTCAAATAACTTGGCATGAATGTGTACCACAGTAAGACGACATGTTGAGCGCAAGACCCAGGTCTGTAGCTCAAAGATCAAGGTCACACTTAGACTTTAAAGGATAGTGCTTTGATGGGCGTGTCCGGTCCATATCTTTGTCATCAATGGATGGATTTTCAAATAACTTGGCATGAATGTGTACCACAGTAAGACGACGTGTCGCGCGCAAGACCCAGGTCCGTAGCTCAAAGGTCAAGGTCACACTTAGACGTTAAAGGATAGTGCATTGATGGGCGTGTCCGGCCCATATCTTTGTCATCGATGGATGGATTTTCAAATAACTTGGCCTGAATGTGTACCACAGTAAGACGACGTGTCGTGCGCAAGACCCAGGTTCGTAGCTCAAAGGTCAAGGTCACACTTAGACGTTAAAGGATAGTGCATTGATGGGCGTGTCCGGTCCATATCTTTGTCATCGATGGATGGATTTTCAAATAACTTGGCATGAATGTGTACCACAGTAAGACGACATGTCACACACAAGACCCAGGTCCGTAGCTCAAAGGTCAAGGTCACACTTGGACGTTAAAGGTCATTTTTCATGATAGTGCATTGATGGGCATGTCCGGTCCATATCTTTGTCATTCATGCATGGATTTTAAAATAACTATGCATGAATGTGTGACACAGTAAGACGACGTGTCGCGCGCAAGACCCAGCTCCGTAGGTCAAAGGTCCTAAACTCTAACATCGGCCATAACTATTCATTCAAAGTGCCATCGGGGGCATGTGTCATCCTATGGAGACAGCTCTTGTTCTATTGTCATTTTTTATTCGCTTGTCTGATTTTTGAAAAAATCTACATGGTATTGTTGTCACTTGTCGTTGGCGTTGGTTAAATTTTTTCAAAAACCATGAGAGCTACAGCTTTGAAACTTTGCACACTTGCACTATAACTATAACCAGCATTTTTAGCTCACCTGAGCACAAAGTGCTCAAATGTGAGCTTTTGTGATCGCCCTGTGTCCATAGTCCGGCGGCGTCCGTCCGGCGTCAGTTGTCTGTCGTCAACAATTTGACTGTTAACACTCTAGAGGTCACAATTTTGGCTCAAACTTAATGAAACTTGGTCAGAATGTTACCCTCAATAAAATCTTGGACGAGTTCGATATTGGGTCATCTGGGGACAAAAACTAGGTCACCAGGTCAAATCAAAGGAAAAGCTTAACACTATAGAGGTCACAATTTTGGCCCAATCTTAATGAATCTTGGTCAGAATGTTATCCTCAATAAAATCTTGGATGAGTTCGAAATTGGGTCATCTGGGGTGAAAAACTAGGTCACCAGTTCAGATCAAAGGAAAAGCTTGTTAACACTCTAGAGGTCACAATTTAGGCCCAATCTTAATTAAACTTGGTCAGAATGTTACCCTCAATCAAATCTTGGATGAGTTTGATATTTGGTCAACTGGGATCAAAATCTAGGTCACCAGGTCAAATCAAAGGAAAAGCTTGTTAACACTCTAGAGGCCACATTTATGACTGTATCTTCATGAAACTTGGTCAGAATGTTAATATTATTGGTCTCAAGGTCCAGTTTGAATCTGAGTCATGTAGGATCAAAACTAGGTCACCAGATCAAATCAAAGGAAAAGCTAGTTTACTCTGTAGAGGCCACACTTATGACCATATCTTAATGAAACTTGGTCTGTATGTTAATCTTGATTATCTATAGGTCAAGTTCAAATCTGGGTCAGGTGGGGTCAAAAACTAGGTCACTAGGTCAAATTAAAGGAAAAGCTTGTTAACATTCTAAAGGCCACATTTATGACAGTATCTTCATGAAACGTAGTCAGAATGTTAATCTTGATGATCTTTAGGTCAAGTTCAAATTGGTTCAAGTGGATCTTTTGGCCCCTTTAAGAGGCTGCTAGAGTTAAAAATGGGAAAAAAACTTTAGATGACATCTTTCCATGAGACTCTGGTTTGTTCTTCATCAAACTTATTCAAATGGGGGCACTTTGCCCCTTTTAGGGGCCATTAAAGCTAAAAATAGAAAAACCTCTCATGAACTGCTTGATAGATCTTCATCCGACTTGGCCTGTAGCATCATTGTAAGGTGCTCTTCCAAATGTATTCAAATGGGTCTGCTTGGTCCCTTTTAGGGGGCAACAGAGCTAAAAATAGAAAAAAGTAGATAACTTCTTTTCTAGAAGTTAGTTCAAATGGTAATGTATTTTTGGGCAGTCACAGCAAAATATAGAAAATACTTCAGATAACTTTTATTTGAATGCACTTGGTCAACACTTAAAAGAAGCAAGATCATATGGTCATGGTTCTCTTCAGTTGAGTCACTTAGGCCATTTGGGCCTCTTGTTTAACTATAATGTTTACCTTAACAAGAGTGTTGGGTGCAAACACCAGACCCTTATCTTGAAGGTCACAGGTAGGGATCAAGAATCATATAAGATCTTGTCTAAGTCTAAGTTTGACATGCATTTAGCAATTTTTTGGCTCACCTGTGCATGAACTGCTTATGAGTGAGCTTTTAAGGATCCTTTGATGTCCGTCATTGGTCCATTGTTTTCAGTTCATCATCATCTACAGTTTGTTTAAAGAAGAACTCCTCCTAAACCCCTATGCCAGTTGCAGCAAAACTTCACAGAAATGTTCCTTAGGTGGTCCCTGTTCAGATTCAGTCCAGTCTAGGTCATCCATGCATAATTCTGGTTACCATGGCAACCAAAAGGAAAAAAAAAACTTTTGAAGAGTTTTCCAAGTGTAAAACACCCATACCCAACTTCCCAATGTTAGTAATAGTTGGAAAAGTTGGGGCTGAAACTCGAGGCACCTAGTTTCAAAGTCAAACGATTTATTTTGAGTCAGTTGTGTCCAAGGGTATAAATATGAATTTGGAGAACCAGTCTGTGGACTCCACCATATATTACTGGTTGTTTCTGATCACACTATTGAAACTGACCAATGGCTGGGTGCTCCCAGTCCAGATGAAGTTACAGAGTTCATGAACTGTTGATGATTATTTGTGAAATTAAAATGTTCATGAATTACTCATGATTTGTTCATAAAATATGTTGAACAATTATTCATTAAAAGTTCATGAACAGAATTGAGTTAATTCATGAATTATACAGTCTTGGCAAACTTAAGAAATTTCATGAACTTTTAAAATATTTGCTAGTTGCTGAGTTATACATAAAAAAGCTAGAAAACCATTATAAAACTAGTCCATGAACATTAAATTCCTAATATTTTATGATCTGTTTCCACCATTTTGTTTTGCACACTGGGAAATTTTTTGCGCATTAGGTGCAGCAATTCTTGTGAGGATTTTGTGGAAAATTAGAAGAAGCTGTTTATCAAACTACCGTATTTTGGTGTGTATAGGTCGCGGTAATGTATAGTCCGCATCTAATTTTTGCTCTGGAAATGGTCGGAAAATTAAACTTCCAGCGTATTAGTCGCAGTTAAATTTCGGATTTTTTCCCCAGCAATATTAATATTTACCTGCAAAAAAGTTATGGCGGCGGCCATATTGATGCCACAGACTGAATTATTATCAGAACCTGATTGGTGGAAATCGGACAGTGTTATTTTCGTTCCCAACCGTTTCGTACCAACAGTAGTATCGGTAACAGACTACATCAAAGAAAAGCGGCTTTTTGACACTAATTGGCAGCAGACGGTTTGCATTTACATTCTGTTATCTTGCAAGTTTAAGTGTGAATTGTTTGCCAGCAATTATAACACCTTTCCGTGTCATGTAATTAACCGCGTTCTTTTGATTCTGAGTAAAAAGATTAACAAAATATCTCTGTTTTGATTTTTTTTCTTTTATTTAAAAATCAAAAGTAAAAAATTATCTTTCAAATTTTTTAATACACTAAGAATTAGTATAAACAATTTTTGGAATGGAGGACGGATCTGTCCGGATTTTATCCAACCCGGAGTACATGTCAGTGGCGTCCAGTAAAACGAAAGTAGAAACAAACATAATTCAGACTGCAAAAACTTCTTCGAATTAAAGTCATTCATAATTTTAATAGTCTGTATGGGTTATTTACGATAAATTTTATTGAAAGTAACTGCTATTGGCTGAAAAGCCACCGATATTGATATTTTTTATCCATTTTGTTCGTTCGTAACAGATGCACGTAATTTTGCGAGAGCTACGGTCAGAAAATTGGCCCGAAAAAAAACTGCTGGCAATGTTCTGTCGTATAGGTCGCAGGAACTTTTTCAGGCAGCAAAATGGGTAGAAAAGTGCGACCTATACACACCAAAATACGGTACAACAAGGAATAGTTCAAAGGAACATGAATACACAGAGCATTAAATAAGTAATTATGATGTTGTCATCATCATGCATTTTAAACAAATACAGAATCCACATAAACAAGAACCTATCAAGGTCACGGTATTTAAATAGCTGCATGTACAACATGTGGACCTATTATAGTATAATGCACCAAAAAACAAAATAACGTAGTTTCCAAAAACAGGGAGTTGTAAGTGGCATTCTCAAGACTTTAGAGAATTTCATGAGTTGTTCATGAACTGTTCATGAATTTTCATGAACTGAAAATGGGATTGTATATATTGTTCTTTGTGTGATTCATTATCTGTTCATGAGCACTTTTTAGGAATTTGTTCATGAACAGTTAATGAATAAGATCATGAGCATGATAAAGTCCCATTTTCATGAACTGAATTTAATAGCTTATGAAGTTTTTAACAATGGGCTTTCAAAGCTTGGATCAGAAGGTTTTCGCTTCTGTTTTGTTTTTATGCCCCCGAAGGGAGGCATATAGTTTTTGAACCGTCTGTCTGTTGGTCTGTCGGTCTGTCCGCATTTTTCGTGTCCGGTCCATATCTTTGTCATCGATGGATGGATTTTCAAATAACTTGGCATGAATGTGTACCACAGTAAGACGACGTGTCGCGCGCAAGACCCAGGTCCGTAGCTCAAAGGTCAAGGTCACACTTAGACATTAAAGGTTATTGCATTGATGGGCGTGTCCGGTCCATATCTTTGTCATCGATGGATGGATTTTCAAATAACTTGGCATGAATGTGTACCACAGTAAGACGATTGTGGCGCGCAAGACCCAGGTCCGTAGCTCAAAGGTCAAGGTCACACTTAGACATTAAGGGATAGTGCATTGATGGGCGTGTCCGGTCCATATCTTTGTCATCAATGGATTGATTTTCAAATAACTTGGCATGAATGTGTACCACAGTAAGACGATGTGTCGCGCGCAAGACCCAGGTCCGTATGTCAAAGGTCAAGGTCACACTTAGACATTAAGGGATAGTGCATTGATGGGCGTGTCCGGTCCATATCTTTGTCATCGATGGATGGATTTTCAAATAACTTGGCATGAATGTGTACCACAGTAAGACGACGTGTCATGCGCAAGACCCAGGTCCATAGCTCAAAAGTCAAGGTCACACTTAGATGTTAAAGGTCTTTTTTCATGATAGTGCATTGATGGGCGTGTCCGGTCCATATCTTTGTCATTCATGCATGGATTTTAAAATAACTACGCATAAATGTGTGACACAGTAAGATGACGTGTCGCGCGCAAGACCCAGCTCCGTAGGTCAAAGGTCCTAAACTCGAACATCGGCCATAACTATTCATTTAAAGTGCCATCGGGGGCATGTGTCATCCTATGGAGACAGCTCTTGTTAAATTTCCATTTTATATCACACACTAAATAATTAAGATATTCTATTTTTCACCACAGGTTGAAACCCCTAGACAGATAAGTAAGATTCTTTTGAAAAAACTGTCATAAGAAACCATTATATCTGTCATTGTGTACCTCTTTAACCATTTCATCACCGTTATCACGTTATCTCTGATGATGACGCAGAATTGACACTGTGTCTCATTTTGCTGTTGCCTGCACTCGTCAAAAAAACATCATTTTGATTACATTGGTAATTGATTTAGCTTGCACGAGATTGAAAAAGTAGTTCTCTCGGCCAGTTATGTATTGATTTTGCGGCAGTATTGGGTTCTAGCATAAGGTATGTTAGGAGTTCTTTGGGAAGATAGGCTGTTATATGGAACGACATTTCAGTTGAGAGTTTGTCCAATAACTGTTTTTCATAGCTCTAAGGAATAACTAGATAGAAATGAATGATATTATTGCTAGAAAAGGAGTTAAAGACAATTATGTCAAAATGTGTAGCGGCTCGGAAAACAACAAAATACTGATATCAGTGTAAAGTTTAGGAAACCCTTTGGATTTAAACTTCGTCATTTTAAGGCTGACAGTGTTGAACTGGATTTTGTAATTGTGTATTCAATGAAGTGTTTACTGTAAAGCGGAACTTAGGCTCATATAAGTAATGGGTATTGCGTGTAAGATGAACTAAATGTTAACATTAAAGGATTGATTAAGTTCAGAGTTGAAATTTATGTTTTTGTGAAAATGGGTCTTATAATGTGTTCACACTCGGGGGTTGGGTGGGAGGAGGGGCAGGCAAATGGAATTAGTGTCCATTAAATACGCAGATTACTTTTTCTCCAAAGTATAACAGACTTGTACTAAATGCAGATACCTCCCTAAAATCTGTCTAAATAATAAAGTTTGATATTCATATCTTAAGATTAGAATTATTTCATGTGAGTAAGCCCTCCAATTCCTAATGGAAGGTTGGCAGTTTTATTGAAATGTCGCACCAAGGCCTAAAATGATGCACAGAGGGTCACCTGGTGTTTTCCTCTACCACTAAAAGCTGAAAAGCGTCCATAATTATGACCTAAAAGAGAATACACAAAAAGCTGTAGTTAAAACCATTTGACAGTTTCTGCTCAGTAATTTAAGTGTATTTTCTTTGGTCAAAATGAAACTTATACAGAAGTTTCGCTATAAAGTCTAGTCAGGCGTGCCAAGTAACGAAATCTATTGAGTTATGGCCCGCAATGAATTAACCATTATATACTGTTCCCAGTATTGTACTATTTATTTGAACTGTCAAAACATGTTTCTGGCTTTCATGTTAATCTTATATAGGCGTGAACAGAATATAATGAAAGCAGGGAACATGTTTTGACTGGTCAAAAAGATAGTACAATAAGAACTCAAGAACTCAACTTTAACATGTTACGGTAGTAAGAATTACTTTGTTCCTCTATAAAATTTAGGTCATGTTCTATAACCACCTAATTCAGTCATATATTTCTGGAGTTGTGGCCCTTGAATTAATAAATTTGTGTGAATTAAATTTATTTGTTTCATCTCAGTCATCTTTATACAGTCATGAGCTGTCTCACTATAAAATGTAGGTAGAGTTCTGTAAAGTTTAGAACAGTATCTGACAAGTTATTACCCTTGAATTAGTCCAAACTGCAAAAACAAGTGTGGAGTATTTTCCTTGAAGTTTTACTTTATATATATATATATACTATCTTCCATATCATCCCGGCTGTTACTGGAGGAGATTATCCTGAAACACCTGTGAAATAACAGTACAATAAACTTGAATAGAATAGCTTGTGAAGAATTTTGAAATTTACTAAATCAGTAAAATTAATGGTTTATAGCAGCAATTGTCTGTAATTGTTTGTTATTAGATAAAGTAATTAGGAAAATTGTGAAGTAAATTGGAAAATGCAAGGAGATAATAAATCCATCGCTGCTTGTCATGCATTGCACCCATTTTTTAATGAAATAAAAATTAAAATTTTTTATTTGAAAACAGTAAAGAAATTGGGGAAAAATCTTCTCTTTAAACTGATTGGTCCCTATTAACACAAAGTTTTGATGGAAATTGCGGGTCTAATTATGAGTTCATGACCTAAAAATTTTTATTATTGGAATTTTTAGCTTGACAATTGAAAAAGTATGATGGAGAGTTTGATTTTGCGCAGGTGTTGGGTCCTTTGTGTAGGAGTCTTGGTTAAAGGTGTTTAGGGCACTTCCATTTGATTTGTCAATTACATGGTTTTTCATAGCTTAAGATAATAGTAGAATGATATCATTCGCTACGCAATAGGTAAGCACAATTGTCATAATTGTTGGAAAAACAATATGATATCATGAAAGTTTAGACCCTTTGTTTACTTAGAAGTTTCTGGATTTTTTAATTGTGTATTTGAAGTGTATATGTCAAGGGACATTACTCTATAATAATTTTTCTGAATGTGCCCTTTTTAGGATCGATTGTTCGGATTAATTATGGGTGTGATGCTATTGTGCCCTGGGGTTGTCGGAAATGGGTTTTTGGTTATTTTTTCCAAAGTTTAAGTTTTCTGAAATATCCTTTGTTTACAAATTGCTTTTAAATAGATTTTCTGTAAACCTTTAACATAAAATTGGTCAGCATTATTAAAGCCCAAATTAAAATGTGAAGAGGGACTGGGTTCCTTATAACCAAGGTGAAAAGGTCATAAGTTGTAAATTGAGTTAAAGTTTTTGGCAACCTTTGGTTTTCTGCTCAGTAATTTTTAAGATGTATTTCTTACTGTAACTTCAACAGAAGTTGTCCGCATACATAAAGTTAGTGCAGGCGGGCCCATGTAACGAAGGTCAAGGTACATGGCGATTGAATTTTACTCATTATATTTTCCCAGTATGTACTATTTTTTATTCAAAACTTGTTTTGTTTAGTTATCTTTATACTTGAAAAATTAATGATGAAATTTTAAAAAATGTACTTGATAGAGAACTCAATCTGACATGACTGTGTGGGTGAATTCCGTAACTCAAATTAATATTTGGGACAGTCATGCCCCTATTCACATATACATTTTTTGGCCAATTTATTTTTTCTGGAATTAAATTTTTTTTTTACCAGATTTATAAAGTATGACTGACTTAAAATGTAGTATCTTAAATTTAATCAGTATCTGCATGTTCCCTGTTAGGTAAAACAGTTCGGAGATTCTTGAATTTGTTTATTTTTGACCAAATTTTTTCCCCTGTTTACTTGAAATTTTTTGAAAAACTTCGTTTAACTGTACAAAAAACTTGGTAAATCTTTGAAGATTTTGAATTGAAAATCAAAAATATTTTTAGCATCAATTGTCTGGTAATTGTTGTTTTTAAAGTAATTAGGTAATCATTGTGAGACTTTAAATTCATTACGTGTAAATTGCTTGCTTGGAGCGTTGCTGTTTACGAAACAGAAATCATGTATTTTAACAAAATTGGGTTAGTTTTCATTACAATTGAAACTATACTAGTTATTAAGAATGCTGTTTGAATTCTACTTTAATTTTTCCTTATTCACATATTTGGCTTAAAGGTATATGGTGAGCTCTCCATTATTTTTGATTATCCCCCATGGTTAAAGTTTTGATGCACTTCACTCTATCTCTTGTTATTACTGAATGGATTTTTCAGATGATTCAAACTTAAAAAATATATAGTTGTTTCATATCATCACCTGCATCATAAGACACAAGGGCCATAACTCTTGCACCAGTATTTCATGAATTATGCCCCTTTTTAGCTTCGATTTTTAGTGAGTTATTGTCATCTTTGAGCGGTTGTCAAGGGTCCAGACTCTAGCATCATTTTTCAGTTGTGCCTTTTGCCTGGTAAGGGTTTTAGTGTTTGGCATGCGTTTTTTGTTAAAGTTTTCAAAGCTTTGTTTTTTGAATATTTTGTTACTATATAGCTTACCTTTATCAGAACTTAAACTAATACTTGTTCCTCAAAATTTTAAGGGCCCCATTTATACTCAAGGCAAATATAAAGGATTTTTGGTTAAGTTTTTGTTGGCAACTTTTTTCATCCTTTGTATCAAAGCCTATTGCTTTGAAACTTGCACATAATTTTGTCCACCATCATAGGGCAGCGGCCCTTACCCAGTCAAGATCACAACTTGCATTCTTGGAATTTTTCATGTAAATTTTTTTCCTTTTGGGATTAGAAATTTTGGTTTTCTTGAGTTTAAATTAGTTTCTATGTCGTAGGCAGCTTTTGTCCTAATAATATCAAAGCATTCCCCTTTCAAATTTAAACAGTTGTTTAGAAATCATATTGCTTTCTGTATAGCATAGAAACTTAAACTTACAGTATCTTTTCACAGCATTTTTGGCCCCTTGTTTGACTTTGAAAATATGCCTTTCTTGAATTTTTTTGAAACTTGTTTTTGGTCATACTTTGGTACTAAATAAAGAAAATTGCTTTGAAATTTCAAAATTGTCACCATCATACTGGTGACCCTTTACAGAAAGGGCAACATAAATTCCATTCTGTCAAATTGCAAAATTATTGCGCCTTTTGGACTCTTGATAATCATTTACATTGGTTAGTTTATGTATTTTACAGTCAACTTTATTCAGAAATTTTAAGATATTCTTTAAATACTTGCACTTTTATCACACATCATTGACAAGTAAATCTAAGAAAACATAATTATCCCCTTTTTGCAAGTTATGATGCACTTTATTAGTTATTACGAAAATTTTCAGATGATTCAAATTAACAATATTTTTATTACACAAATAAAATCAATGGCATAACTCTGCAAGACGGTTGATGCCCTTTTACTTTTGCTCTGTCTCAGTTATTGATTTTATTCAAACTTTCCACATTGTTAGCCACATAATATGACACATTCTGCGTTACTCGATCTTGCAGACATTTTCCATGAATAATGTTCGTTTTATACTTATTTAATGTTTTTATACACTTTATCTCTATCTCTGTTATTACTAAATGCATTTGACACAGACTTCAGCTATTGTCTAATATTTTCATCCACATTGGAATCATTGAACACTCTAGTGACAGCTCCTGGAGCTACCTCAGATGTGCCCAGTTTTACTATCCAGAATCGAAAGTCGAGCGCACAGTCTCCTGTGACAGGTCTTGTTTATATGTGAGGGCATCAGGATGACTGTATAATCAGGGGTTTTTTTTGGCTGTTTTTATAGCCGTTATTGGGCTATATTCCCAATGCCAAAAAGTATGTACTTTTCCCAAAATGAGTGCAAAAATTCCCAATCTATATTCTGAGAAATAAAGTCAGCAAAACTGCACAAATATTATGGACAATTTTGTAATGGCATTTTGTTAAAGAGGTTGTACAATGTGAAAAATGTGTATGAGAAAGTGCCTAAATACATCCTTACTTTATCCTATGCCTCTTAATATTTCCCAATTTGGAACATTTACGCGTCAAAATTCCCAATGCTTAGGGTATAGGCTATGTTCCCAAAACAGCAAGAAAAAACCCTGATAATGTTGACCTCACAACCCTGGTCAGTAGGTCTAATGTCAAGGTGATACTTGGGGGTCAAAGGTCATGGTGACAACATTTACTATCAAAAGCAGCATCTGGGGGTATTAGTTACCATTAGTGTTAAGCTCTAGTTGAATTTTCTTACAAAATGTTTAAGCTGCATGAATTACTTCTCTTTATTTAAATAGAGAAACCTGATAATTAAGTGTCATGCAAGTCGTTGTTCTAGTTTGAAAAGTGATAAATATATCGCAGGTGAAAGATCAGAGGATAGTTGTTAACAGAATATAATTATCTGATCAATACAGATGCAAGGATTTTGACTAAACATTCAGTATTGGCTCAAATATGGAATTTATAAAGGTATGTAATTTCTTTAGCAATGTTCTTGTTTTGTTAGAATCATTTCTGTTTGATATTGTTTGTTTGCTGCACATTGTTTCTAGTAGGAACTATGAATGTTATATAAAACAGTCTTTATATGTAAAAAGTTCTACTTATAATGCTATATGTTTGAATTCTCTTGTTGAAGTCCGGAGGAGAGGGTGGGGGCTTGATAAATCACAGTATGATGTAAACTCTCAAACCATAGTTACTGTAACGGACAAAATACAGTAAAGACAGTATGTTAATGGTAGATAATTATGTGTCTTGGCATTCTATGTTTAAGAGTAATTACCCTCTAAATTCAAGACACATTAACACACTTTCTATATCTAGGTTTACCGCTAATGGATTGTACGATTTCTTGCATATTTAAAGATTATTTGTTTAATAGTACTGATATCAATTACATATCGGATTGCAACATTTTGTACCAGATTATCAATATTATTGTTGCCTTAGTTCTTGTATTAATGTTTGAGGAATTTCGTATGATGGATGAGTCAGGGAAAGTAAGGATTTTTCATATAATATGTGAGATCATTTATTTTCGTGGGCATGAAATTCCATGGTTATTTGGCCAAAGTCGCTTTAAAAGATTAATTTCACTGGGAGACTAATTCATTGACTGCATCTTTTGAACATAAATGCAGATTTCAGGACTGGTGTTTGTTTGGATTTAATTTCATGAAATTATTAAACCTCAGAATCCATGAAAAATTAGTCCCCCACAAATATTTATAATTTCACAGTATGTTTGTTCATTGAGTTTACTGGTATAAGAATTGTTGATACATTCGTATGAAAAAAAGCTAGTAGTTTCACAGTGAAAAATAACAAGTAATTATATTTTTCACCGGAATAGAAGTGCAGATTGGATGAAATGTGCAGAAAAGCATTAAAAATTAAAGACATGAAATATTGCAGTCGTGTACTTCTGGTGGAAGGTATTTGATCTTGCAATTATGAAATACAGTCACGTTTTTCAATGAATTATTGAATGTTTGAAATTATTCTAATGCCATTTGATAGCAAAGAATATGAATATTGGCTTTCAAAAATGTGTTAAAATTGGTTAACATCATTGAAAATGACATAGGAATTCTGTTTGTCTTACATGTTAGATCAATATGTCTTGCAAACTTGAAACAGCAGATTTGACATCTTTACCGGAGGCTATGTTATACTATTCACCCTGTGAATTATACTGAAACAAATATCCGCAATGTAATAATGAGTGGTCGAACAATCTATAAATTTAAGTAAATGGTGAATGGTGTAATATTTTCCTGGGAAAAGATGAAATTGAAGGTTCACATTCAGGAATTCAGTGGAATTTCTTAAAATACTCGCTGTACTGTGGAGTCATTAAATTTTGTTGGTATAGATTTTGTGGATTTGGCAAAAAAAAAATTTCACAGAGACTTTAATGGATTTTTTTTTTTATTTGTTTTTGTGGATTGGTAAATTAAGAAATCCAGAAAGATTTCTTCCTTGAAATGATCAAATAGCGATACTCCTGGTTTCTTGTGAGTAATGTTTAATTTTCAGTAGATATTTCGGCTCTTCTTGAAGGTTTACAGCGAAATCTCTTGAGATTTCTAAGTGCTTAGTGGGCTGGCTGATACATGTTGGCGATTTTGCATAATAAAATTGTAAAGTGATTATAGTTTGTAAATTCATTAACTTTTTCATGCAGAAGTAATAAAATTTTTTCATAAAAAAGATTTCCTGATATTTTTGTTGGATAACTGACATATATTTGTAATGTGTAAGAAAAACTAAACTGTGGAACATTTCCTGGTCTGTCATTACATGATAAAGTCAGAATTTATTCTTATCACTAAGAAAATCACAAATTCCATCATTTTTCTGAGAGTTTCGCCTCTATGCTTTCTAAACAGTTTTTAATATTTTAGACTTCAACAGAAGGCATTTAACTAACACGGTGTAAAGAAACTATTTCTCGGAATAATTTAGAACGAAAATTTTATGCTCGTAAAGTTTTGTTAATTGTTTTAGATTACTTAAGTGTTTATACAAGCCATTCCTTTCGATTTTAATTGGAGACAGTAAGGTAAATTTGCAATTGTTTTCTTCATTTAATTGGACATAGAAGTAAATTACTTCCTACATGTCAGTGTTGGTTTTATACATGAATGAGACTTTAATAAACTATTCTGATATGCTTGTTTGTGTTAAAACACACTTACGCTAAAATGAGGTCACATTAAAGTGCGATGACGTCAATGTTTTTGTTGCGAACAAGAAAGAGCGCTGCTATATTTTATCCACGATTTTAGATTAAGGGCATAGAAGAATCGAAATAAAATTAGCAAAATCGTGTTTTACCTAAATTAATACACTCAATCAGTTATAGGTCATCAGAATAATTCAGTCGGGGCTACGCCCTCGTGAAATTATTCTGCAGACGTATAACCTCTTTCCGTACATTAATAACGTTAAAACACTGTTTTTACTCGATTATTCTTAAATAGCTAAACTATTCACTCATCTGTGGATGTCTGCATCGTAATAACTTTTAAGTTATTTGCATGCAAGTTCATAAAAGCATCATTTTAAAGGCTTATAGTTGAAGAATTAATTTATTCTTTTTCTAGGTCATTACCAACTTCAACTGGAGAACAATGTTCCATTAATTAACAATATAGTTGAGAAATTATGCCCCTTTGGACTTAATGAAAATTAATGGTTAATGTTTTACTTTTGTAGTAACTATCTCCAAAACCTAGTGAGGTAATTGAACCTGAAAACTTCACATGTGTCTTCGGGTTATAATTAAAAGTTGATAAGGGACTGTTCCATATTGATTAATTTAGGCCAAATCATGCCCCATATAGGGGATGAAAAATTTGATGGTAAAGTTATGCGTTTCATATTACCATGACTGCTATTACTTAAAAAGGCATACTAGAATTTGAAACTTATTTTTTGTTCTTGTTCTAGATAAAACTACTCACTGGTCAATTCCAGAAAAATACAAAATATTTTGGTAAATTATGCCCCTGTTGACTTAGAAATTTGGTTAAGTTTTGTGTCCGTCTTGTATTATGAAAGCCTTTGATTTGAAAACTTATACTGTTTCACTCTCATTCTAGACAGAACCTTCTATACTTGGTTCAAGTCGGTACACTAACTCAGGATATGGTTTTTTTGGGCCTGAATTTGACCCCCTTATGGATTTTAGAAAATTGATTAAAAGTTTACCACATCAAGACGATCTCCAAAACTAATCGAGGTCGTTCAATTGAAAGTCACATGTTTAGGGGTATAAATTCATTGATACGGGGATCAAGTCCCTCTTATTCAGAATGTATTTTGGGCAAATTAGGCCCCTTTCTTTAGGATTAGACAACCATGGTTAATTTTGGATCAAGTACACAGAAAAAAAGAGATTTGCTTTGCCTATTTTTTCCTTTTTCTCGGCAGTTTTCAAACTAAGGTGGTCGAAAGTTTTTAAATCTTGAACATGCTCATGTTTGAGCAACTTTTATATCCCCCTTTTGGGACTAATCTGGTAATAAGTTTTTACATGTAGTTTTGATAAAACTGATGCAGATTGGGAAATGAAACTCCCTTTTTTTTCCCCTTTGGTTTATTAAATACTAGTGATAAAGGAATCAAGGCAAAATGTGCTGATATGGCATTTTGGTCATAGTATGGGTCCGTTTCCAAACTTAACTCTTTTGATATTTACATTTTGGGGGTTTAAAAAATTTCTCTGTTCTCTGACAATATTTCAAAATTAGTGATTGCTGTTTCTAAACAAGAAACCTTAGTTTTATAGAGTTATTTTTTAAATTAAGGACTAAACTGTTTTATTATGCCAGAATGTCTTTCATTTAAAAATTTAAGTTAAGTAACTAGTCCAGTTCTTAAACATTAGGCAGCTAATGCTTTAAATCAATATTTTAAGTTTCAATTCTTGAAAATTTAAAAACCCAGTTCATGGAATGGTCCTGAAAACATTTAATGGGGTCGAACAATTATACATTAATTACAAGACTAGTGAAGAAATTAAGCCACAACAAAAATGTTTATACTATTAATGAAATATTTGAAAGTGGTTTTTAGTATGGGTTTGACTGTTTTTATATTAAACCCCATCCCCAACCTTGTGTGTGCTACCCCATCCCCCACCCCGTGCCACCAAATCTGTCACACGTGCATTTTTTCCTATGCAATTAAAAGCTTAATTAAGGCTTACTGTTGCATTATTGGAAACTGTTAGCACAATCATGCTCCAATATAAGGTGAAATCTAATAGCATGGTACATTATTCTTTTCATATTCCCATGCACTGTGATTATCATTATACCATAGAGGCAATATTCCATGAAATTGAAAGCATATATTTTTGTGTGTGTCTTGGTCCACTTGCATAAAACAAGTCATCTTAGGTCATATTCCTAAGAAAAAAAAACAAAAAAATTCTGCTTGAATGTAATCATAATATGCTGTCTGTCTGTCTGTTTGTAAGCAATTTTGTGTCCGCTCTGTAACTTTTGAACCCCTTTAAGATTTTGAAGAAACTTGACACAAATGTTTACCACATCGAGACAACATGCAGAACGCATGTTCTGGATGACTTGGATCAAGGTCAAGGTCACACTTAGGAGTCAAAGGTCATATGAGTTTGTTTCATGTCCGCTCTGTAACTCTTGACCCCCCTTAAAGGATTTTAAAGAAACTTGATGCAAATGTTCACCACATCAAGACGACATGCAGACAACATATTTTGGATGGCTCGTTTCAAGGTCAAGGTCACATTTAGGGGTCAGATTTCATACATAAGGGCGTATATTGCTCTGTATTGCAGTAATTTTGTTTATTTATACAGCAGAAGGTGAATAGAGCAAACCATGCATATATCTCATTATAGATCACAGGGTGGCCAACCATGTGATTTTTGGATACCATTATGTAACACAAGAAAAAAAAGCCTAGATTCCTGTTACATTTTGCCTATAGTTCCTTTATTACTCGGCAGTTTTCATGAAATAAGGTGCGTCGAAGACAGCAAAGTGAGTGCTTCACTCTGCACAAAGCATCTGCCATCATGTTTGAGCACTTTTATCAGATACTTCACTCAGCGGCTATTTGTGGACTAACTGTATAGATAATGCACACTTTTTCACAGTAGCTGTTTGGATGACAACTGATTGCAGATGTTTTGTGTGGAGGAAAGCACTCATTTTGCTGTCTTCAACTCTCTTTTATCTTACGAAAATTCATCAAGTAGTAAGGAATACATAGGCAAAATGTCAGCTGAATCTGGATATTTTCACCATGTGTATGGTATCCAAAAGTACATTCACAAAAGTGTATGACCCTCATGTAACAAGGGAAAAGTGGAGCAATCCAATTTACATTTTGATTAATAAGATTTCTTATGTATCTCTGACCTCAGCTTTATTGGATTATTGGCAAAATTCATGATGATTCCTGTTTCTAAGCAACAATAGAAAAACACTTATAGTTTTATAGAGCTGGTTTGTTTTTAAAGTGTAATGGTACATATACATGTACTGTTTTTTTTTGCCAGTTTACATATTCATCAAAAGGGAAGTAAGTACAAGGTACATATATTCCAGTTGCTTAATATCATTAGGCAGCTAGCTGTTCAAAATCATATCATAGGTTTGCTATATATGTTTAACAAGTAGATGACTTAAAAGCTGTAAAAGAGGCCTCCGTGGCAGAGTGGTTAAGGTCACTGACTTCAAATCACTTGCCCCTCATTGATGTGGGTTCGAGCCTCACTCGGGGTGTTGAATTCTTCATGTGAGGAAGCCATCCAGCTGGCTTATGGAAGGTCTGTGGTTCTACCCAGATGCCCGCTTGTGATGAAATAATGCATGGAGGGGCATCTGGGGTCTTCCTTCACCATTAAAGCTGGAAAGTCGCCATATCATGGCTTTGTGTCGGTGCGACGTTGAATCCAAAAAAAGCTGTAAAAGCAGGAGGTCTACTTTAAATATCTTAAAAGCAAGAAGAGTCTGTTGTCCACCAGGGTTTTAGGGGAATGGGTTTTGTCAGCTCATGAAAAAATCATTGGCCGAGTTTTTTTTTTTTTTAGTTTGGCATTTAATCTGGTTGCCCACTTCAAACTGTTAAAAAATATTTATTAATGGAATGAATAGGAACACTGTTCTAATCTGGTACCCTGTTCTGTTATGAACAGTAATAACATTCTGTGGTTGGAAATCGTCTTGCCAGGATGATGTCATTTACAGGAACACTGGTATACTGTATATACTGCTGAAAAATAACACAAACTTTCAGTGTTTAGAACAGTCACGTTTCTGAATTTTTTACAAGACTGTGCATGATCTTCTTTGCTATTGGTAGTTCATGGATACTGTTTACTGAATTCACAAAAAGACAGAAAAAATGTATTTATATTAAAGTCTACATGTTCAATGTTAAAAATAAAATAATTATGATGATTGTGTGCATTTACAATTTTAACATTGTAGCTGTCACTGTTCTTGCTAAATCTTAATCAAACTGGATCAGAATGTTTTAAAGAATTCTCTTAAAAATCCATAAAAAAGTGAGTACTCTGAAAGTGACTAGTAGTCTAGTGGTACAAACTTACTGACATAAGATTTTTTGCAAGATACTCCTTATAAATAAACCAAAAATATTGTGCAGACGATTAAGTAAATGTTTGCAGTGCTTTTGAAATAATGCAAAAAAATTTACTTTCTACTTGCATTTTTAGCTCACCTGTCACAAAGTGACAAGGTGAGCTTTTGTGATCGCGCGGTGTCCGTCGTCCGTCCGTGCGTCCGTCCGTCCGTCCGTAAACTTTTGCTTGTGACCACTCTAGAGGTCACATTTTTCATGGGATCTTTATGAAAGTTGGTCAGAATGTTTATCTTGATGATATCTAGGTCAAGTTCGAAACTGGGTCACGTGCCATCAAAAACTAGGTCAGTAGGTCTAAAAATAGAAAAACCTTGTGACCTCTCTAGAGGCCATATATTTCACAAGATCTTCATGAAAATTGGTCAGAATGTTCATCTTGATGATATCTAGGTCAAGTTCGAAACTGGGTCACGTGCCATCAAAAACTAGGTCAGTAGGTCTAAAAATAGAAAAACCTTGTGACCTCTCTAGAGGCCATATATTTCATAAGATCTTCATGGAAATTGGTCAGAATGTTCACCTTGATGATATCTAGGTCAAGTTCGAAACTGGGTCACGTGCCTTCAAAAACTAGGTCAGTAGGTCTAAAAATAGAAAAAGCTTGTGACCTCTCTGGAGGCCATATATTTCACAAGATCTTCATGAAAATTGGTCATAACGTTCACCTTGATGATATCTAGGTCAAGTTCCAAACTGGGTCACATGCCATCAAAAACTAGGTCAGTAGGTCAGATAATAGAAAAACCTTGTGACCTCTCTAAAGGCCATATTTTTCATGGGATCTGTATGAAAGTTGGTCTGAATGTTTATTTTGATGATATCTAGGTCAGGTTCGAAACTGGGTCACGTGCGGTCAAAAACTAGGTCAGTAGGTGTAAAAATAGAAAAACCTTGTGACCTCTCTAGAGGCCATATTTTTCATGAGATCTTCATGAAAATTAGTGAGAATGTTCACCTTGATGATATCTAGATAAAGTTTAAAACAGGGTCACGTACCTTCGAAAACTAGGTCAATAGGTCAGATAATAGAAAAACCTTGTGACCTCTCTTGAGACCATATTTTTCAATGGATCTTCATGAAAATTGGTCTGAATTTTTATCTTGATTATATCTAGGTCAAGTTCAAAATTGGGTCACATGAGCTCAAAAACTAGGTCACTATGTCAAATAATAGAAAAAACGACGTCATACTCAAAACTGGGTCATGTGGGAAGAGGTGAGCGATTCAGGACCATCATGGTCCTCTTGTTACCAATATCTTACTTTTATTTTCACACATTTCTTGTTTCAGTGTCATATATACATCAACTTGGTGGAATGATCTGTGGGCACGAAACTTTAAAAACCCTAACATATTAACTGTCTAGAGGCTACAATTCTTAGTCTGTTTAGTCTGCTGATGAAACTTGGTCAGAATGTTTGCCTCAACAAACCATGGTTCAGGGTTCAAAAAGTAGGTCACTAGGTCAAACCATATATATTCAAACTTTGCTAACTCTATAGAGACTGGTACATTTTTACCAGTCTACATGAAATCAAGTCAAAATGTTTATATAAAGTCTAGATAAACTTTGAAACTAGATTAGTAGGACGAATTATAAGAAAACTTCTTAATTCCAGAGGCTTCATTTTTTACCTGATTTACATGAAACTTTATCATATTGTCACAAAGGAGTTTTAAACATGATAGCATTTTGATATTAAGAGTTTTGTGAGTTCTAACAATTAAAAAATATGTATTTCAAGTTTATTTGCCATTCATCTAAGGCTTGTGAAAAAGTAATACACTTGTGTTTTACTGGCGTATTTCTATGGCATTTGGAGAGTTTCCTCACTGAAAGAAGTACATTAAACCATCAGACGGTATCAAGTATAAGTGTTTCGCAGCAGCAGCAGTTTACATACTTCTCACCACCAATAAGATAATGGCCTATGACGACTGATAATTTGGAACGTGGGATGCATATATCACGACTATTATTGTCGGCTATAAAATTGATATTGATCCATACTGTCTTATAGAAACTTGAGAATATGGGTTATGTAAACCTTTATTCTCAGATATAATAAATCGCACAGTGGAAGCACATTTTATTTAATGATGGCTGGAAATTTTCTGGGAATATAATTTTTGTTAGGCATGATGAAATATAATAGTCAAGTTTTAGTTAACTGTAATGCATGATTGTAAACAGCAACATTTAATGGAGGCTGAGATATAGTATTTGCGTTGTCCATTATGTTGTTAGCGACTGTAGTTTAGGGAATTATCGCCAATGGTTTTGATATGATTCGCATTGATTTTGTTTTAGATACTATGACCAGTAGATTTCTGTGCGGTAATATTCTGCACGGTTTAGATGATTGTGTTATGTGCAAGAGATAAGTTCATACCGTCAAGGTCACAGGCAAAGACCTAAACCCCAACTGTAATCTACAGACAAGGGCAACCCTTTCGATGGGCAGTTGTTGCATACTATAGAGTGTTTGAAACCTTATCAAGCATTTTTTTTACCCCCATCTACAAGGTATATTAGGCTACATTCAAGACACACATGTCTGTCCTTTGGTCCCATTGTCATGCCTGCTCCTTATCTTCTTAACTGCTTGGAAGATTTGCAGGTTAAGAAGATGTGCAGAGGGCAAAATGCAGGCCACTTAGTCCATGGTCAAGGTCACACATGGAGGTCAAAGGTTAAATGTTAAATAGCTTAACATTATGCCTGCTTCAGATTGTCTTCACAAAACTAGTACCAGTTGTTTACCTCACCAAGTTCATGTGCAGAGCACTCAACCCAGGTCACTAGTTTCAAGGTCAAGATCATACTTGGAGGTAAAAGGACAAGTAGCTTAACTTGGTGTTTTTCCCCATATCCTCTGAACTGCTGCTAAGATGCAGGTCACTAGGTCCAAGGTCAAGGTTACACTTGGAGGTCAAACCTCAAATACCTTAAATTTGTGTCCTCTCCATATCTTCTGAAGTGCTGCATTGGAAGATTTTCATAAAACTAGTTTCAGTTATTTACCTCAGCAAGATCATCAGATGTGCAACTCATAACCGGGATCACTTTGTTCAGTTAAGTGGTCAGAGATGAAACATAAATTGGTGTCCAATCCACATCTTCAAAACCACCAGAATGAATTTCATAAAATTAGCATCAATAGGTAACCTCATCTTGACAACAAACATAGTGCGCAGCTCAGCTTATTAGGTCCAAGGTCAAGGTCACACTTAGAGGTCAAAGATCAGATAGCTTACATTTGTATGTGCACATATCTTCGTCATTTCTGGAAACTGTCATCTGTTGTTAACCGCATCAAGATGACTTGTAGTGTACACAACCCGGTTCACTAGGTCTAAGGTCAAGGTCACACTGAATGGTCAACTGTCATGAACACAGCATTTTACTTTCCCTATATCAGAGTGGTATCTGAGGTGTTAATCACCTTTAAAGGTAGCTGTTGGCCAGGTTCTTAGTTGCCTATGTCAATTTGTGTTCAATGATAACTACCTGTAAAAGTCTGATTGCTCAGGCACAAGGGGATTAGCTAAATGCTCGAGCTGTCAAGGGTTTCAGATGATCAAAATGTCGAGAATACAAGGGAAATATCTGGGGACCGCATGAAGTGCTTGAGTCGACACTCGCTCAAGGGTTTCAAATGATCGAAACATTGAGAATACAAGGGAAATATTTGGGGAACACATGAACTGCTTGAGTCGGAACTTGCTCGTTTGTACCTCACTACAGAGCAAACTGAGGCTCAAGCGAGGGGTGTTTCATTGTGTTTTAATACTGAGTACCTGCAAGTAAAGTTCACTGTCTGGCTGTCCAAAGCAATGAAATTGATATTGATCAAAGTGTCGCAGTAATTTTCTTTACCACAATGAGACAGTAACTGTTGTCTGTGGAAGCTGGTTATGGGAAACATGGGATGCATATATCAAGATTATAATTGTTGCTAAAAGATTTATATTGATCCATGCTTGAGAATACGGGTAATATAATCTTTCAGTATGATCTCAGTTGGCTTGCAAGTCTTTATGCCCCCACATTTATGTGAGGGGCATGTAGCGTAGCCACTGTCCGTACGTCAGTCCGTATGTACGTTCCAAAATCTTGTGTCTCCAACTCGATCATTCCACACTGTTAGCCTATCTGCTACTGACTTTCACAGATGAACAAGCTTGATGTGCAGATGACCATAAAGGAAGGAACTTTTGCTGTGACTGTTTTTACTGCAGTTATGGCCCATTGATAGTTTTGCTATCTAGAATAATGAAACAAATCTTGTGTGTCCAACTCATCAATCACTATTATAGGATTTGCTTGAAAGTTTCATAGATGAAGGACCTTGTTGTGAAGATGACCACAAATAATAGACTTTTTCTGTGGCTATTTTTACCAGCATTCAAGCTCTTCTGGTCCTCTGAAGTATCACAGTCCTGATCTTATGCTTCTACTTTTCTGCAGTAAATGCTAGTTTCTCTTTTCCACACCATTAAACACTTAGTCCTGATCAATGTCTTGTTTGATCTATAGACGTCCAGTTTCTTCAGCAGTGGGTACCATCTATAGACATACAATGTCACGGCGGTTTCATTCCTCTGTTATACCTCCTAAACACAGAAGTCCAAATTTCTCCTCCTCTGTTCTATAATCATCTGGCATCTCTGATACATAGCTTTAACAGTCGGGCTCCACCTCCTCTTGAATTGGTCATCTGGCATCTCGGATACATAGCTTTAACAGTCGGGCTCCACTTCCTCTTGAATTGGTCATCTGGCATCTCTGATACGTAGCTTTAACAGTCAGGCACCACCTCCTCTTGAATTGGTCATCTGGCATCTCTGATACATAGCTTTAACAGTCAGGCTCCACTTCCTGACTTGAGTTGGTATAACCTCACCCGATTTTTGCCCAAATGTTTGGTGGGGAATTGGTCTGCCTCATTTAGATGTAGAAATTAGTCTAACATTCAGATGAGAGTTTCAGATTGCCAAGTTTTATTCTCTGTTCTCAAACTCTCATAAGCTATTAGTGTGTTTATACTTTTTCAGATTGATAGTTTATAATTCATTAGCAACAGATTATCAGCTGCCTACTGGAGTTTCCTAGAAACATAAATATAAATAATATTCCAATTACTTGTAGACCTGATTGCTGAGCATTTAAAACATAGTCTGGTGTTGCCAAGTATTATAGCAATGCTGAGGAAATTCAATAAGTTTGAAAAAAGAATGTCATGATCATTGAAATTTTGAAATTGTGTGAGAATGTTTTTTTTTTTTGTTAGGAGGGGGAAACAGAAATGCTGTAGTTCAGTTCAGTAAAACTATGTTAATTATTTATGCTTGATAGTTCTGATAAATACTTTACTGGTACAGAAGTGAACTTGGATGCAAATAATGGAAAATTCTTATGGAAAAAGAATATATATTATAGATGGATAGATTTGTTTGTTTGTTTTGGGTTTAACGCCGTTTTACAACAGTATTTCAGTCATGTAACGGTGGACAGTTAACCTAACTAGTGTTCCTGGATTCTGTAGCAGTACACACCTGTTCTCCGCATGTAACTGCCAACTTCCCCACATGAATTATCAGATGTAGAGGACGAATGATTTCAGACACAATGTCTTTTATCAAATCATCACAGAGAGCATATTTGTTTGTTTGTTTGTTTTGGGTTTAATGCCGTTTTACAACAGTATTTCAGTCATGTAACGGCTGGCAGTTGACCTAACCAGTGTTCCTGGATTCTGTACCAGTACAAACCTGTTCTCCGCATGTAACTGCCAACTTCCCGACATGAATTATCAGATGTGGAGGACGAATAATTTCAGACACAATGTCTTTTATCAAATCATCACAGAGAGCATACGCCCCGCTCGGGGACCGAACTCGCGACCGTAGACCAACGCTCTCCCTACTGAGCTATGCGGGCGGGCTTTAGATAGATAGATGAACATTTTCAATTTCTTTAGATACAAGTGTTTGTAAATATACACGTCTCTTCATAACTATATTATTAAAATGTGATAAAATCTATTAATCTCATGGAACTGTTTTGTTTTTTTTACCAACAAAATACAGAGATGTCATGACATTGCATGGGTTGATAAAGTCATTGAACAGACTTCAAAAAGTACAAAACAGACATTTTTGTTTGTTTTACATGCAGTATCAAACTGTTCTTGGCTGTGAGCACTGTTACTTATGGTGCAAAATTGCATCTGGCATTTGCACATGGTAAAAGATATTTTGTATATTGTACTGAACCATCTGATATCCTACAGAAATTTTAGGATAATAACAGATCTATGATGGATGTTGGCCGACATTGAAGATGAATGTGTATTTTTTTGTTTTGTATTTTTTTAGGCAGGTATTGGATAATTGGGTAGAAGGGATGGGGTGGGGTAGTGGGGTCACAATTTCTAGATGTATTCAGGGGGATGCCCCATTAGCGAAATTCTGGCAAGTATGTCTCAAAATGATCAGTATGACAAACATTTGAGCAGAACATTTTGACACAGTGAATGTCATTTTTGAAATAAGTAAATTTTCAATCTAAAGACTAATATTTGACGAGGCAAGCATTTAATTTTCTTCACCAAAATGATTCAGGTTTCAATTTTGGGCTGTGACAAATGTATTCTCAATGGATTTTGTAGCTGACCTGGGCAGGGTACCCCATTCCTTGAGCTCATTGTGCTTCTCTTCTCCGAGAGGGACGGATACCATTTAGAAATAGGGTCTCCAGAGTTGTTAATAAATAATATTTAATTTGTACAACTTGTTTCATTATCAGTCTAGAATATATTGGTGTATATTATAATAAGTGTTTCATTATATTGCAATCTATCGGGAGATTGTTCAGCTTAATCCTCGTCTGTGTGCTTTTCCTTCACATTGAGTAGCATGATGATTAATATGTAATGTAATTAGTCAATTTATTTCATATTAACCTTGTTGTTTGTCTGTAGATGGCCTTTGGCCTATAACAGTGCAACAGGACAAATAATTAGGCCCACTTGGAAAATCTTAACTAAATGATTAATTTGTATTTCGTGTAATCAGCAGTTTGAATTTCAGTATTGTGCCTGTTTTCTCGTACTGGCCCTTATTTTTAGTTTTGACTCTCATTTTATCATGTAGAGCTATCCTATTTGCACTGGTGTCTAATAAATTGTTCACAGCTTGGTTAAGGTTTTATTGCACTTGCACTGTATATCTGTTATTAGTCCGAGATTATCTTTAATAGTCCCCTGCTGGTGGAACACCAAAGGGAACTAAAGGAATACCCTATATTCATCCATCTGTTTGCAAATTACTCAAAGTATTCAAGCTAGGTTCATAAAACTTGATATGTTAGTTGCACCATAATTTTAGTATGCATTGATGGATTATCTTAGTGCTACACACTAACATTCCCCATGATGAGACAGTGTGTCAGCGCCTGACCTAGCTATGCTTGTAGCGGCCTCCATGGCCGAGTGGTTAAGGTCGCTGACTTCAAATCACTTGCCCCTTATCGATGTACATATAAGGCTCACTCGGGGCATTGAATTCTTCATGTGAGGAAGCCATCCAGCTGGCTTACAGAAGGTCGGTGGTTCTACCAAAGTGCCCGCTCATGATGAAATAATGCTCGGAGGGGCATCTTTGGTCTTCCTCCACCATCAGTGCTGAAAAGTCGCCATATGACCTATAATTGTGTCGATGCGATGTTATACTCAACAACAAAAAGCAAAATGATCTATGCTTGTTAGTAAAGACCACTGTTTAAGATAAAGTAAAAATTTGTTTCTGCTCCATAACTTTTAATTGCATTGAAGGATTTTTAGCTCACCTGTCACATAGTGGCAAGGTGAGCTTTTGTGATCACCCTTCGTAAGTCTGTGGTTGACATGATCCATCCATCCACAATTTCTTGTGAACACGATAGAGAGACCGCATTTTGCAATCAACTTTAATCTTACTTGCACACAATTTGTATTGGCATTATATCACGGTTCCTTTCAAAAACTGTTGAGATCCCATCATAGGTTCCAGAGTTATAACAAAATTTGCTATTTTGGAAGAGATTTCATTTATGGTTTGATTTGATACAGACTTGCTAAATATCCTTAACAACAATAGATCTTGGATTCCCTGATGAATCCGTCAGATCCAAACATAAGTTCTGGAGTAATGGCCCCTGATTGACCCCTGAAAGAGTTAAAATTTGTTAGTTGTTACCTTGTGTCATGATAGAAGTGACATTTTACATTCATTTTTAACCACACTAACATACAATTTAAGTCACAATAAGATTTCAGTTCCTTTCGAAAACTGGCTAGATTCCCTCATGGGTTCTGACCCTTGATTTGATACAAACTTGCACAGAATGTTTATCTTGATGATCTCTAGGCCAAGTTCAAAACACCGTCATTGGGTCAGAAACTAGGTCACAAGGTCAAATCAAAACAAAAAGCTGGTCAACACCCTAGAGGCCACATTTATGAGCCTATCTTCATGAAACTTGGTCAGAATGTTTGTCATGGTGATCCCTTAGGCCAAGTTTGAAACTGGGTTATGAGGGGTCAAAACAAGATCACCCACTCATATTAAAGGAAATGCTAGAGGCCATATTTATGATTAAACTTTGTAAGAATGTTTATCTTGATGATTCCTAGGACGAGTTTGAAACTTGGTCATAATTATGGCTCAAAAACTAGGTCACCACTCAAATGAAAGGAAAAGTTTGTTAACACTGTTGAGCCCACATCTGTGACCCTGTCTTCATGAAACTTGGTCAGAATGTATATATTGATGATTTAAAGGCTAAGTTTAACAGGTGAGTGATACAGGGTCGTTGTTTTGTTTCCTTTGACAGAGCAGTACTGAGGTATGAGTGATAGCGCTAGGTTCTTAAGATACGCACCAGTTTATCTAGCATTGAAAATAGTCCAGCAATTGCTGTGTCCATTTTGGGATGAAATTATGTTTTAATTTTTTTCTGCAGATGTCTGGCCAAAAATACACCCGCACAAACTTTGAGGAGGATGAAATGTCTGGAGCCGGTACCCCTCCACCAGGAGACTTTAACTCTTCAGTTGTGTATAAAAGAGGAGCTGGATTAAAGTAAGTTTAAGTTTAGACTGAAAAATTAAATTTTATGAAGGATATACAAATAATTATTGTATTAAATTTTGGCTTTATATCATTTTGTCCATCAGTCTGTCCATTCTTACAAACAGGTATGATAGATGACTCTAATTTTTTATGTGGCTAAAAGAGAAAGTAAATGGTTAGCCTGCAGAGATGTCTGTCTGCTGTATGTCTCTTTCATCCACTTGAGTGTTTTTGCTGAAGGTCTGCTTTTTTTTTTTCTGGGAGGAATTATACTACATTGTGACTATTATGACGGTGTAGATAATCTTTAGGAGGGACATAACTCTTGTTGCAAATTATGTTTCTTTTGTGGTCAGGTGCTCAAGAAATATACACATAAATAAATTACATAATTCTGAGACTTTATTTCATTGTCTTTGTAAGGTAACACATTTGTATTGACAATTCCCTTTGTCACTGCAGCAAACACTGAAAACAAGACTAGTGCACTTCCGCCTAGTTCCCAAATGACATTATCTGTGAGTACCAACTTGTTCTTCTCTTTGCTCAGTATGGCAAAAATGAGAATGTTGTATGTTTGGATTGTTTGAGCCTGATCATAGACCTTAGTAGAAATGCAAGCTACTGTCCACCCACTTACTAAGCCCAGGGTTTAGCAGGTCTGGTAATTCAAGAATGTGTAATATTTTTTATCTTCCTGAATTTTTACCTGTAACAAAAATGAAAGTTTTCCAAGAACTTTGAAATCCTTTTTTGTTACCAAGTATTTCCATTATTCAGTTATTAAAAAAAAATGTTGTTAACAAACTGAAAGTAATCCAGGCCATTGATTGTGTAATTAATCAATATATTCCATTTATTAAAACAGAACGTAAACTTGGTTACCCTTGATATAACCAGGCTTCAGAGATATTCAATATGAAATTGGTATTGTTAGATTTCACAGAAAATGGATTGCGTGACAAAAGGTTCTGTCTTATTAGGCAAATGGAATACGCTCGGGGATTCCTCTCACGGTGTTCTTAATAACGGGTCACCATCTTCTCTGATAGAATTTTCCAGAGAAATAAGGTTAATTTAGTGCCTAATATTGTCAGTAAACATTGTTTACATGAACTTTTCAACCAGAATGGATATTGTTGTTATAAATGCCTTCTGCGGAACACTGAAGTAGTTACCCAAAAGAGAAATAATGGTATATCTGTGTGCACAAGCAGAGAGGTGGAACCAGCAAAGAGAGGTACAAGTTGGTACTGATAATCTCTTTTGGGAACCAGGCGAAAGTGCACTTTATTTGTGCAGTGACAAAGAGAAGTGTCAATACAAATGTGTTACTTTACAAAGACAATGAAATAAAGTCTCAGAATTATATAATTTATTTATGTGTTTATCCCTTGAGCACCTGACCAAAACAGAAACTTAATTTGCATCAAGCATGGGATGTATCAAGACTAAGTTCATCATGTAATTTTCTCCAAGTACTGAATGAAAAGTTTGAATACTCGAGCCTTGTTCAAAATTACACTATTTTTCCCCTTGACCATTGTGACAGTGTGCACATGCATGAAAAGTATTTCAAGGTCATTCCAACTCTCCCATTTTGCATGATCTATTTTGAAAATAATCTGTGTACGTAATCTGTCATAAGACTCATAACTATACTAATGTTTCTACTGAAGCAGTCGTAAACTCTCATTAATATGTTATGAGTGTCTAAAGGATATAAAACTCGTCATGTATATAAACTGAGTGCCGCAAGCTGAAGTCAAAATTGGCAAGTTTAAGTTAAAGCTGATTTTAGTTGACCTGTCAGCTATTATGATGGACCAAACACTAACCTTTATAGCTCAGAAACCAGAAACACACAATTAGCACCCGGCTAGTATTCTTTCTGTATCTCATAATTGTATGTGTAGTTTATATGTGTAGTGATTTTTATACCCTTTTTATGCTCCCGGCATCTACTGGTGCGGGAGGCATATAGTGATTGTCCTGTCCGTTCGTTCGTCCGTCCGTACGAGGTTAACCAAATGGGACTGTTTCATCTAGCATCAATACCCCTTACTAGAATGACTTGATACTAATGCAGATGTAACCTGTGAACATTTCTCGTCTTCAGACATCACCTGACCTCAGTTTGACCTTGACCTTGACCTCATTTTGGACTTAGGTTGCTTTATATGGGCCATCTCTTGGTTAACCAAATGGGACCATTTCGTCTAGCATCATCGTTTTGGACTTAAGTTGCTTTGTATTGACAAGGATGCGTTTATTGAACGCAGCTCCTTGTTTCTGTTCTGACAAAGCCATATCTAAGACATGGCTTGGAAAGTTTCAATAAAACATGGTAGAACTTTTAACGACTTAATTGGGAAATATGTCCCTTCAAGTTTCAGCCAGATTGCCTGAGGAAAACAAGCTTTATGGTTCTTTTTGTTATGACATGCATATCTTATACACAATTTGAAGATTTCAATCATATACTGTAGAAATGTTCACTGCTATAGAGAAATACAGAGAGGGAGAAAATACATTTTAAAGTGTTCACCCGTGTCCTGTTTGGTGGACTATAACAGTTCACTGAATTTGCAAGTTTCTTCTAAAGGTTGATAGTTTGCTATTTCAGAGGGCGACGGACATGGCTGGAGGTAATCTTGCTAGGAACTTTAGGAGTTGCTTCAGTAACAATCATAGTCCTGGCAGCCCTCCTCGTGTCCCGTGACAAGCAAATAGGCAAACTTAGTCTGCAGAAAGCCGGTAGTAAAACAGAAAAGAAACCGGCAACCATAGCAACAACAAAGAAACCAGAGGTTAAACCTAAAGGTGAGTTGATAATGTATACAGTGATGGATGATTTGAACACAGATACATATTGCTACAATAAAACACTTACTGCTAGAGATCTCAAGGGTATGGGCAAAGAAAACCTAAAGTTATCCAGTATGTACCCCTGTCAGTCAGTTTCCATTTAATAGCTTAAGAACACTTCGAATTATGATCTTGAAATGCTTATGGCCATTGCATGACCCCTATTAATTTTGAGAACTGTGGATCAAAGGTCAAGGTCATGGTGGCTGTTAAGATCTACAGATAGCAGGGTCATGAGATAGGTCCCTGGGCATGGCGTATATTCTCAATAACAATTGATAAAAGGCATTGTGTTTGAAATCATTTGTGCTCCACCACTTATTCATGTGGAGAAGTTGGCAGTTACTTGCAGAGAACAGGTTAGTACAGGTACAGAATACAGGAACACTGGTTAGGTTAACTGCCCACCGTTCCATTTAATATAACTAAACTACCGTTGAAAAATGGTGTTAAACCCAACACAACAAACAGAAATTAAGTTACGATGTTGGTCAAAGATCAAATTCACATTATTTGTTAAAACAAAAACAATTTCTGCTCAGTATCTTGAGAATGCCTTGACACCTGTGATCTTTAAGCTCATAGGTAGTGGATGACTCCTACAAAAATTGAAATTAAGATTTTGGGGTCATAGGTCAAGGTCAGATTGACTGCTATTAAAAGAAAGCTTTTCTGCTTACTATCTTGAAAACCTCTTCTCAATGGATGGATCCGTAAACCGATCAATAAACTCCGCCCCTTAGTTACTGTTGCTGTTTCCCACAAGCTTCTTTCAAAATGGCGGATTAATGTACATTAGCGAATGACTTGCTAGAAAGTATTTCAGATGATATCTGTGTGAAATACTTACCAAAATGTGAACCAAAATGCACAAAGATTGCTGTCAAAAAGGCTTAGTTGTTTTACTAAAGATTATGTACATGACATTAAGCTTAACTCAGAAGAAACCACGGTAAAAGTTAGCGCCAAAGAAAAAACACTTTCCGTCTTTGCTAGATATTCCTGACAGGAAAAATATTGAGTCCTTATGCAAATACATGGTATAATTATAATCTTAATTATCTTTTAAGCAACATGTGAAAAGAAATTACGTCTTAGATTATTATATAAATTATTTGATCAAAATGGTACGTCCACTTCTTCCGTATAGAGACTGTATTTCCACGCTAGACTTATATGATAAAAATATCAAACACCATGTGCAGTCACATATGGTGTAAGTGATTTCTTACATCAAGATAACATTTTCAACAGATAAAGAAATCTATTAATTGGTCCAATAGCTTTATATTAACGTTGCCTAATACTCTACTGTTCTTATTTTACAAGTATGTTTTGCGATCGGGCAGCTGTTGCAACTGATTGTGGAATTGTCGATCACCACTGTGATATCAATTAAGTTAATTATTCCTATTATATTATGATATTTTCAGAATGACTGTACCTACAGCCCTCTAACTTCACAAGCACATAACCCATGGGCAGTGATTTTGAGGTCCGTTGGTCTTTGGTGTGGTTAAGATTACAGTGATTGTTAAAAAAGAATATTCACCATGGACCCCCCTTGATTTTGAGGGTTTTAGTCAGAAGTCATGGTCAGTGTCATGCAAAAGGAGATCAGATGGATGTATTGTGGTTCTAGTCATATGCCCGTCAGTTTGTAGGTTTCACTCAACAAGACCAGTAATTCTCAAACTTAATAGCCACATTGCTTTGGAAAAATTATGCTTAGCACAGTAGTGCTGTTGGTGAGTTGCAGGTCTTTATTTGGAACTAATTTCATTTTTCACTTACAGGTCTTTGTCTGACCCCTACATGTATAACTGTTGCAAGTATGTTGATCAACTCAATGGATACAAGTGTAGACCCATGTTCTGATTTCTACCAGTACGCATGTGGTGGCTGGATCAACAAACATGTGATACCATCAGGTCACGCCCGCTGGAGCACATTTGGAGAGCTGTGGAAGTCAAACCAAGAGGTCATGAAAAGGGTTATAGGTAAGGTTGTAAGCAGTTGATAGAAGTCTGAAATCTAGTTTTGCTGTACAAAGAGAAAAGGAATAGTGTAAGCACACAAGTCTGAGCATCAGACAAGTATAGGAGAGAAAATGTGTTTTTAGATAAAGAATTCTGTTGTCCTATTGATAGAATTTCAGACTCCTTCGGTGTAAGCTCTACAGTTTTTGTGCTCTTTAGAGCATTGTTTCTGTAACCGGTTTCAACTCTCTTCCGGTAATGTGTTTATCATTGAACATGTATTTTGTATTGGCTATAAGCGTATGATTGTGTTATGTTTTATTTTGAATAAACTTTTGCATTGTATATTGTATTGTAAACAAAGCAGTATCTAAGTCATTAGATTCGTAAGAACATGTAAATACTGGAACATTAGTGCCGAATTTGTTGATACATTTCAAGCAGTTCCATAGAACTAAGGAAAAGGATATCATGTTGTGCATATCACGTCAAAATTTAAAAAAAATTTCTTTTAAATTTTCAGTGTTGTTTTTTGTATCAGTAAAAAGTGTGTTCTGATTCATGGTTTTTACCTACAGATCGGAACCCTATATATACATCTTTCAGTATTGTGAGAAATGAAGTATTTATCTTTATTTCAGAGAGACCAATTAACACAAGCCAAAGTGATGCAGAAATAAAAGCTAAATTGTACTTTCAATCATGTATGGATAAAAATAAAACAATAGACAAACTTGGAAGCAAACCGTTAGAAAACCTTGTACGGCAGTTCGGTGGTTGGTCAATATCAAACAGAACTGGAATTTGGGATAAAACTAAATGGAGCTTCCAGGATGCACTTGAAAAGATGAAAGTGTTTGGCGTGTTTTTCTCGTACTACATTGGAGAAGATGACAAAAATTCTAAAATAAATATAATACAGGTATGGTTCAGAAAGTTATGATTGTGTGTATTTATCTTGTTGGGAATGGGTAGTGATTGATAAAACAAGGTTTGCACATACCTTGAAAAGTCCTTGAATTTTATGCTTGTCCTTGACTACTCCTTGAAAATTATTAAAACCTTGAGAAACCTTTAAAAATGCTTGAAATTTGAAAAAGATGTACTTTAATTTCACCCAAAAGCTTGCTTTATAAAAGAAAAGTGGAAGAAAATGAAGATGATTTGAAGGAAAATGTGGTACTTGATTACTTATGGATCCTTGTATGCACCAGTATACTGGGTGGTCATAAGTAGCAGTCAGTGAACATATTTAATCCAGTAACATGTGAGTGCAATTTCTACTATGACAGACACAGCTTTTGGTAAATGTTGATAAATGTTGTTCAGATTAATGTTTGTAGAGTTGGTTTTGAGATAAATATTCCTTAAAAATAAAAAAGAAAGAAATCCTTAGATAGTCCTTGAAAAGTACTTGAATTTTGTCTCAAATGTTCTGTATAGACCCTTAAAAAAAATGCATCACAAATCACGGTAAGTTGATTGGATATCCATATATAGCTACAAATAATGATTCATAATGGAAAGATTTTTGTGCTGCCACCCCACCCACCCAATTTTGAGGTAGGGGTCGGGGAAGACTTTGTAGAGCATAATACTTTATTCTCTTGCTTGGTCAGTTTTCTGTTTTAGTGTCATTTATATAACTTATGTATGTCCATGGTACAGTAGCGAGAAAGTGAAAACATTTAATTTTTGCTGGCATGTAGACAAACAGTTAATTTGTGCGGATATGATTTTGTGGATCTCAGCATTTGAAGATGAAATTAATGGGGGTCTTATTATTTTGCTTGGATTTATTATTCATGGATTGTCAAGGCCACAGAAACCAGAAAAATTAGTTCCCCACAAATTGTAATGTTTTTACAGTATTGAATATTTATGCTCAGGATTTGATAAGGTTTCATTGGCAGTGTAATATGTGAACAAACATTCATATGGTTGCAGGTGGATCAAGGAGGGTTAGGGCTGCCAGAGAGAGAATACTATCTAAATAAATCAATCTCTGAGGATAAAGTAAGTAGAGTTAAAAACAAGCTTTGAAGATTAGAGAAATCAGATACTCTCCTAGTAAATCTGTCTAAGTAAAGTTAAGACAGTCTTTGCAGGTTAGAGATTATAAGAATCTTTCACTGGGTGATGGTGCAGAATGAAATATCGTCTGTAGGGTAACTGTTTAGGCGGTAACGAGGCTGTGCTAAGTTACCGCAGAACAGTTACCCAAGAGCCAGATATTCCCATTTGCACTTCAGGTAGTGATAGATTCTTTTCTTGTTGTATAATAGAAGACATAGAATAAAACAAATGGTTTTCTTTTAAGCACAATTTTATTATCTAGTAGCATATGAACTTACACATTCTTTCATAAATATCAGCATACGAGACATCCTACACCCCTGAGTGTAAAATGAGTTTTTCCAGTAAATGCTAAAAAATACTGGAAAATCCTGTCCGGCTTGCAAGAACGCTTAGGGAGAAAATACTGTCTTAATAAATCTGTCTCTAAAGAAAAGTCAGTTAATTTAAGGCAGCCTTTAACAAATAGAAAAAATCCTTTAGAGAGAATAAATTTTTAATAAATCCTTCTCTGAAGATAAGAGTAAGTAAAATTAAGATAGTGTTTGCAGATTAGAGAAAGCCTAGAACTGTAGAGAGCTGAACAAATTGACTTGAGCTGAATAAATCTTCAACTTAAAAGCACAAAAGAGATATTTATTGATGCAAGATCATGTTTTATATGCTACAGTCAGTGACAGCTCTTATTTGTGTGTCTCTTAGAAATTTGCAGGAGACTTGGGGCATAATTGATAGATGTCAGCCACTTAATCTGATTACAAATTTTCTAGGATGACACACTGGACTTGTATTAAACAACAGTGACTGTATAAATGATTTAAACCAATATAGTCGAAACTATGCTGTAGGCCTCTTGTGAACAGAGACCACCAAGTTCTAATAACCACAAGTTTGTTAGATTAGCAGTGTTGTTTAGGCAGGCTGTTTAATGGGATAGGGGGCCACTCAATTACTTTAGTTTTGGTTGAGATATCTGCACTTGTACCTTGGCCTGTAGGCAGCTTTTAGCTATAAAAAAAGAATCATTTAGATGCCTCTCCAATCCCCTTCTGCAAAATAATTGAAGGTGGTGAGTCCATATCCTCAGTTTCCAATCAGTTACTTTTAATATTGATGATAACGGTTTGGGCAAGAACCTCAAACTTGGTAGGTAAATTATTTGAGACTGATGACAGTTCTAGGGTCAGAAGGTCAATGATCAAGGTCACAGTTGTCTCGAGATTAAAAATGGTGTCAGTCTTCTTGCCTGTAGTCAGTAGATGTCCGCTGATGTTTACTTGGTTATTTGGTCATGGTCACATCATACAAAATTACATACCCACTTACCTCTGTCAGACTATCAGTTGGGGCATGATATGTGGTTTATAAACAGCTTGTAAAATTTTAGATCAAATGTGATAGAACAGTTTCTTCGTGCACAGTAGGATGTCACATGTCTGTGTTTGTACATGCCAGAACTGGAAACAGTAACTTTTCTTGTGTAGTAGTACTGTTAGGGTGCAAAGATTATTTCTGAGTCATTCTGCACAGAGTATAAACAACTTTGTGTGTTTTAATTGATTAAGATAGTTATGCTATGCATCATTTCATTTTAATTTTGTCTTTTAATAAAGAATTAGATCACATTTGGAAGAGCAGTTTTTCAGTGCATGTAGAATGCTAAATATCACATGACCTCAGAATACCGTCATTCTGATGATTTAAACATTTTTAATGATATTTGAAAAATGAATGATATTTTTTTTACATATATATTTTAGGCATTGCTTCTTTTAAACCTGATATATGAGCTTCCCCCAAGATGCGTTCCACTTTTATAAGATTTTATCTTTAAATGTTTCTCTTCCAGGTTATTGAACATGCTTCATCATAATAAAATTCTGGAGTAAAATTGAAATAACAGCACTCTAGTTGCCTTGGAAAATGATATTGATTCTTCATATTGAAATTCATGGCTAGATTCATAATTCTTGAAATATGATATATTTTCTGGAAATATACTGCACACATGATGTTCTTGGAATATATAATAAGAATTTAATTGCTCTTGCAACTGGAGAATGGAAAACTGAAACTGACGCTTAAAGGAAAATTTCTGAAATTTTCATTGTCTGACATTGCATTTTAATTTTGTTTCCCGGAAAGTTTGAGACTTATTACTTCTGCAAACAGAAAACCTCAGCAAAAATGGACATACATTTTGTATTGCTTTGTCCTGTTTTCTTTTTTCACTGGTATGTTTGACCTATCAACATAACACATAATAGTTTTGAGTTCAAAATTTTTAAAAAGAATGATTTCTGTACTTTATGTCAGCTTTCTGTTGTTTGAAATTTTAATAGGTGATTAAGCTAATGAAAGATTAGAAAGCATTTTGTTGCTCTATAAATAGAAGAAAATGGTAAAAATAGCGCAAGTTGTAGTTTTTAACCAGGTTTTCAACGAAAACCTGAGTTATTAGATTGGGGTAGATGTCGGTCGGGCGGGCGGGCGGGCGGCGGCGGCGTCAGACTGGTGTTTCCGGTCAATAACTTTTGTTTCGGTAAAGGTATTTGAATAAAACTTGGTATGTATGTAGCTTATATCAAGACAAAGGCTGGGATTGATTTTGGGGTTTCTGGGGTCAAGGTCAAGGTCACTGTTACTTAAAATAGAAAAAGGGTTTCCGGTCAATAACTTAACTTATATAAAGTTGTAGCTTGGGATTGATTTTGGGGTTTCTGGGATCAAGGTCAAGGTCATTGTTACTAAAAATAGGGTTAGGTTAGGGTTAGGGTTAGCATATCTTCTACATGCATGGAGGGATTTTGATGAAAGTTGGCACAATTGTTCACCATCATGAGACGGAGTGTCATGCGCAAGAATCAGGTCCCTAGGTCTAAGGTCACACTTAGAGGTCAAAGGATACAAGAATGAAAACTTTGTCCGGAGCATATCTTCTTCATGCATAGAGGGATTTTGATGTAACTTGGCACAATTATACACCATCATGAGACGAAGTGTCTTGTGCAGTTCCCTTTTTTAGAATTACTTCCCTTTGTTGTTACTATAAATAGCTTATATTGTAACTTTTTCATTACTAGACGTAGGGAAAAATCGAGACCACTTTTCTGTAGTACAACATGCATGTTACATCCAATTTTGAGGTGTATTTTGACCAATCTCTACCTGGTAAGGATTTCTGTGTGGACTTACAATTTTTTTTTTTGTATTTTTGTATTTTTTTATTTTTTTATTTTTTTTTTATGATTAACTTCCCTTAGTTGTTACTATAAATAACTTATATTGTAACTTTTTTATAATTGACCGTAGGGAAAAACCAAGACCACTTTTCTGTGGTACAATATAGTTGTTACTTTCTAATTTTAGGTGTATTTTAAGGTATCTCTACCTGGTAAGGAGTTTTTTTGTGGACTTAGAAAAACAAAAGAATTACAATGATTACTAAACAACCACAAAATTAAAATTACATCTGCAAATACAGGTGCTAGAGTAAAAAAAAATGCTGTGACGGGCGTATATTGTGACATTCTGGCACTCTTGTTTATTCTTATGAAAAGTGTTGAAAACCTGGTTTCGTGGCATTGCCGCGTTTCTTGTATATATTAGTACTATGCATTTCCTTGTGAGTTTTCTTGGAAACTATATATCTTTGCTGATCTTTAGCTCACCTGTCACATAGTGGCAGGGTGAGCTTTTGTGATCACACTTCGTCTGTCGTCCGTCCGTCCACAATTTCTTGTGAACAAGATAGAGACCACATTTTGCAAGCAATTTTGATCAAACTTGTACAAAACTTGTATTGGCATGATATCTCAGTTCCCTTCAAAACTAGCCAGATCCCATCATGGGTTCTAGAGTTATTGCCCCTTTAAGGTCCAGAATTTGCTATTTTTGTGCGTCAACAATTTCTTGTCTGCACGATAGTGGTTTCATTTATGATTTTATTTTAACCAAACTGGCACACAACTTGTATCACCATAAGATCACGGTTCCTTTCTTGAACTGGCCAGATCCCATTATGGGTTCCAGAGTTATGGCCTCTGAAAGGGCCAAAATTAGCTATTTTGACCTTGTCTGCACAATAGCAGCTTTATGTATGATTTGATTTTTACCAAACTGGCACACAACTTGAATCACCATAAGATCTTGGTTCCTTTCTTGAACTGGCCAGATCCCATTATGGGTTCAATAGTTATGGCCCCTGAAAGGGCCAGAATTAGCTATTTTGACCTTGTCTGCACAATAGCAGCTTTATTTATGATTTGATTTTTTATGCCCCAAAAGGGAGGCATATTAGTTTTCAACTGTCCGTCCATCCGTTCGTTCGTTCGTTAGTTCGTTAGTCACAACATTAACTTTTTGCATGAAGGCACTTTACTCGAGAACCACTGCACCGAGGACCTTCAAACTTCACGTGCTGATAGTACTTATTGATTATACCACCCCTACTGACTTTGGGGTCACCAGGTCAAAGGTCAAGGTCACAGGGGCCAACGTTAACTTTTTGCATGAAGGCACTTTACTCGTGAACCATTGCACCCAGGACCTTCAAACTTCACATGCTGATAGTACTTATTGAGTACACCACCCCTAATGACTTTGGGGTCACCAGGTCAAAGGTCAAGGTCACAGGGGCCAACGTTAACTTTTTGCATGAAGGCACTTTACTCGCGAACCACTGCACCCAGGACCTTCAAACTTCACGTGCTGATAGTACTTATTGAGTATACGACTCCTAATGACTTTGGGGTCACCAGGTCAAAGGTCAAGGTCACAGGGGCCAACGTTAACTTTTTGCATGAAGGCAATTTACTCGCGAACCACTGCACCCAGGACCTTCAAACTTCGCATGCTGATTATACTTATTGAGTACACCACCCCTACTGACTTTGGGGTCACCAGGTCAAAGGTCAAGGTCACAGGGGCCAACGTTAACTTTTTGCATGAAGGCACTTTACTCGCGAACCACTGCACCCAGGACCTTCAAACTTCACATGCTGATACATGCTGATAGTACTTATTGAGTACACCGCCCCTACTGACTTTGGGGTCACCAGGTCAAAGGTCAAGGTGCTGCGGGTGCATTTGTCACCATTAGTGACAGCTCTTGTTACCAAACTGGCACACAACTTGAATCACCATAAGTTCTTGGTTCCTTTATTGAACTGGCCAGATCCCATTATGGGTTTCAGAGTTACGGCCCCTGAAAGGGCCAAAATTAGCTATTTTGACCTTGTCTGCACAATAGCAAATTTATTTATGATTTCATTTTTACCAAACTGGTACACAACTTGTTTCACCATAAGATCTTGGTTCCTTTCTTGAACTGGCAAGATTCCATTATGGGTTCCAGAGTGATGGTCCCTGAAAGGGCCAGAATTAGCTATTTTGACCTTGTCTGCACAATAGCAGCTTCATTTATGATTTGAATTTAATCAAGCTTGCACAAAACTTGTGTCACCATAAGTTCTCGGTTCCTTTCTTGAACCGGCCAGATCCTGTAATGGGTTCCAGAGGGATGGCCCCTGAAAGGGCTAAAATTAGCTATTTTGACCTTGTCTGCACAATAGCAGCTTCATTTATGATTTGATTTTAACCAAACTTGCACACAACTTGTATCACCACAAGATCTTGCTTCCTTTCTTCAACTGGCCAGATTCATGGGTTCCAGAGTTATGGCCCCTTAAAGGTCCAAAATTGGATATTTTGGCTTTTGCAGCCATATAGAGACTTCATTTATGGTTTTATTTGATACAAACTTCCAAAGTATCTTCAACAACAATAAATCTTGGATTCCATGACAAATCAGATCCAATTGTAGGTTCCAGAGTTATTTTATATCTGATTACCTCCCTTGATTGTAATCAAAATGAATTTATATCAGCAAGTACTAATAGGACTTATTTGAAATTACATTATTGTTATTAGTTGGGTAGATAACTATGGACTGATTTTATGTCAAATTACCTCCCTTTATTTCAAATTAAAATGGGTATATCTCCATAACTAATGAAGATACTGATCTGAAATTTCATTTATGTCAACAGATTTATTTGGCAGATCCTTCTTTTGTTCACTTACAATGTTTTTTTGGTTTTTTTTAATTACTTCCCTTTTACATTACTATAAATAGCTTATTTTTAGTAACTTTTTTATTATTGGCCGTAGGGAAAAACTGATACCACTTTCTGTGGTACAACATGGATGGTACTTCCAATTTTTAGGTGTATTTTGACATATCTATACCTTGTAAGATTTTTTTTTCTTTTTGGTTAAATTTCTTCCCTTTGTTGTTCCTGTCCTTTGGACTTAGATATTTTTCCTGAGGACATTCTTGTCCTCAAGTGCAATGATAACAGGTGAGCGATATAGGGCCATCATGGCCCTCTTGTCTTTGTTTACTGGTATGTTTGACCTATCAACATAACACGTAATAGTTTTGAGTTCCAACAATTTAAAATAGAACGATTTCTCTACTTTATGTCAGCTTTCTGTTGTTTGAAATTTTAATAGGTGATGAAGCTAATGAAAGATTAGAAAGCATTTTGTTGCTCTTTAAATAAAAGAAAATGGTGAAAATAGCGCAAGTTGTAGTTTCATACATTAGAACTATGCATTTCCTTGTGAGTTTTCTTGGAAACTATATATCTGTGCTGATTGTTGTCATTTCTGCTGGGTTTTTTTTATTGCATTGTTTTTACTGAATTCTTTTATGTTTAATTTTTGACTTTAAAAGATTGTTTATAAAATGGTATCGCAATGAGTATCGACTGAACAACTGTGTAGTCCATAATCTGATTCTGCTGTCAGCAGGACTCCCAACACTTGACCTGTTTAAGTCTTAGTGTAAATTAATTCTTGCTTACAATCCCAGTATAAGGACTACTTACTTAGTTGAATGAGGAACTAAAAATAATATATTGGCCTTATAAACATTTAGCCGCACCATGAGAAAATCAACATAGAGCATCCGCGCAGTTTGGTCAGGATCCAAGCTGTTTGCTTTCAAAGCTTATTGTAATTAGAGAAACATTTAGCGAACAGCATGAATCATGACCAAACTGCGCAGATACGCAGGCTGGTCTGGATCCATGCTGTTCGCAAATGCTTTATGTTGGTTTTCTCATGCCGTGGCTCATTTATATGTTTTGTTGCAGGTTTTGTCGGCTTACCTTGACTACATGACTAGAGTTGGGGTTTTACTTGGTGGTGAAGAAAATAGTACGAGAGATCAGATGTTAGAAGTTATAGAGTTCGAGACTAAACTGGCTAACGTAAGTTCATGTAGTTTTTGCTATCATTACAAAATGGTGTTTTAATAAGAATTAAAAATAGATTGTTTGTACATATTCCTTTTTAGCTCACCTGTCACAAAGTGACAAGGTGAGCTTTTGTGATCGCGTGGCGTCCGTGCGTGCGTGCGTGCGTAAACTTTTGCTTGTGACCACTCTAGAGGTCACATTTTTCATGGGATCTTTATGAAAGTTGGTCAGAATGTTCATCTTGATGATATCTAGGTCAAGCTCGAAACTGGGTCACGTGGGGTCAAAAACTAGGTCAGTAGGTCTAAAAATAGAAAAACTTGTGACCTGTCTAGAGGCCATATTTCTCAATGGATCTTCATGAAAATTGGTCAGAATGTTTACCTTGATGGTATCTAGGTCAGGTTTGAAACTGGGTCACGTGGGGACAAAAACTAGGTCAGTAGGTCTAAAAATAGAAAAACCTTGTGACCTCTCTAGAGGCCATATTTCTCAATGGATCTTCATGAAAATTGGTCAGAATGTTCACCTTGATGATATCTAGGTCAAGTTTGAAACTGGGTCACGTGCGGTCAAAAACTAGGTCAGTAGGTCTGAAAATAGAAAAACTTTGTGACCTCTCTAGAGGCCATATTTTACATGGGATCTTTATGAAAATTATTTAGAATGTTCACCTTGATAATATCTAGGTCAAGTTCGAAACTGGGTCACGTGCGGTCAATAACTAGGTCAGTAGATCTAAAAATAGAAAAACCTTGTGACCTCTCTAGAGGCCATATTTTTCAAGAGATCTTCATGAAAATTGATCAGAATGTTCATCTTGATGATATCTAGGTCAAGTTCGAAACTGGGTCACATGCGGTCAGAAACTAGGTCAGTAGGTATTAAAATAGAAAAACATTGTGACGTCTCTAGAGGCCATATTTCTCAATGGATCTTCATGAAAATTGGTAAGGATGTTCAGCTTGATGATATGTAGGTCAAGTTCGTAACTGGGTCATGTGCTGTCAAAAACTAGGTCAGTAGGTCTAAAAATAGAAAAACCTTGTGACCTCTCTAGAGGCCATATTTTTCATGAGATCTTTCATGAAAATTGGTCAGAATGTTCACCTTGATAATATCTAGGTCAAGTTCGAAAGTGGGTCACGTGCCTTCAAAAACTAGGTCATTAGGTCAAATAATAGAAAAACCTTGTGACCTCTCTAGAGGTCATATTTTTCAATGGATCTTCATGAAAATTGGTCAGAATTTTTTATCTTGATGATATCTAGGTCACATGTGCTCAAAAACTAGGTCACTATGTCAAATAATAGAAATAACGACGTCATACTCAGTTCAACACTGGGTCATGTGGGGATAGGTGAGCGATTCAGGACCATCATGGTCCTCTTGTTTTAGAATATTTTGGTAAAGTCTGATATTGAAAGTGTAAGTTATAGATAATTTATTAACTTTCTAATGCTATTAAGTTTGCCAGATCGGAGCGCAGCATAGTGAAGGCAAAACCTAATGCATTAGAATGTCAATAAGTGGATCTATAACCGACTTATAGTTAAAAACGCCTCTTTTTGTCAATCAGTAGAAAGATATTCTTTTAATTTGCACATTAATTTGTACATAGTGACTTTTTACAACATCTTATTAGCTCACCTGTCACAAAGTGACAAGGTGAGCTTTTGTGATCGCGTGGCGTCCGTCGTCCGTGCGTGCGTGCGTGCGTAAACTTTTGCTTGTGACCACTCTACAGGTCACATTTTTCATGGGATCTTTATGAAAGTGGGTCAGAATGTTCATCTTGATGATGTCTAGTTCAAGTTCGAAACTGGGTCACATGGGTTTAAAAACTAGGTCAGTAGGTCTAAAAATAGAAAAAGCTTGTGACCTCTCTAAAGGCCATATTTCTCAATGGATCATCATGAAAATTGGTGAGAATGTTCACCTTGATGATATCTAGGTCAAGTTTGAAACTGGGTCATGTGCGGTCAAAATCTAGGTCAGTAGGTCTAAAAATAGAAAAACATTGTGACCTCTCTAGAGGTCATATTTTTCATGGGATCTTTATGAAAGTTGGTCAGAATGTTCACCTTGATGATATCTAGATCAAGTTCGAAAGTGGGTCACGTGTGGTCAAAAACTAGGTCAGTAGGTCTAAAAATAGAAAAACCTTTTGACCTATCTAGAAGCCATATTTTTCATCAGATCTTCATGAAAATTGGTCAGAATGTTCATCTTGATGATATCTAGTTGAAGTACGAAACTGGGTCACGTGGTTTCAAAAACTAGGTCAGTAGGTCTAAAAATAGAAAAACCTTCTGACCTCTCTAGAGGCCATATTTCTCAATGGATCTTCATGAAAATTTGTCAGAATGTTCACCTTGATGATATCTAGGTCATTTTGAAACTGGGTCATGTGCGGTCAAAAACTAGGTCAGTAGGTCTAAAAATAGAAAAACTTTGTGACCTCTCTAGAGGCCATATTTTTCATGGGATCTTTATGAAAATTAGTCAGATTGTTCACCTTGATGATATCTAGGTCAAGTTTGAAACTGGGTCACGTGCGGTTAATAACTAGGTCAGTAGGTCTAAAAATAGAAAAACCTTGTGACCTCTCTAGAGGCCATATTTTTCATGAGATCTTCATGAAAATTGATCAGAATGTTCACCTTGATGATATCTAGATCAAGTTCGAATCTGGGTAAAGTGCAGTCAAAAACTAGGTCAGTAGGTCTAAAAATAGAAAAAACCTTGTGAACTCTCTAGAGGCCATATTTCTCAATGGATCTTCATGAAAATTCGTGAGAGTGTTCAACTTGATGATATCTAGGTCAAATTCAAAACTGGGTCAGATGCTATCAAAAACTAGGTCAGTAGGTCTAAAAATAGAAAAACCTTGTGACCTCCCTAGAAGCCATATTTTTCAATGGATCTTCATGAAAATTAATGAGAATGTTCATCTTGATGATATCTAGGTCAAATTCGAGACTGGGTCATGTGCGGTCAAAAACTAAGTCAGTAGGTCTAAAAATAGAAAAACCTTGTGACCTCTCTAGAGGCCATAGTTTTCATGAGATCTTCATGAAAATTGGTGAGAATGTTCACCTTGATGATATCTAGGTCAAGTTCAAAAGTGGGTCACGTGCCTTCAAAAACTAGGTTATTAGGTTAAATAATAGAAAAACCTTGTGACCTCTCTAGAAGTCATATTTTTCAATGGATCTTCATGAAAATTGGTCAGAATTTTTTATCTTGATGATATCTAGGTCACATTATGCTCAAAAACTAGGTCACTGTGTCAAATAATAGAAATAAAAATGTCATACTCAGTTCAAAACTGGGTCATGTGGGGATAGGTGAGCGATTCAGGACCATCATGGTCCTCTTGTTAAAAGTTTGGTTTCTGCTTTATTTTGCAAAGGTGACTTTGTGAAGTTTTAAGATTTGAATTTGAATTTCCCTGGGAGGTGTGGCCAACATTGTCTGTACTCAAAATCATGCGGATGACTTAGATCTAATTATAAACACAGTAGACGACTCATTTATCGAGTAGTTTGTAGAACACAATATTACATTCTTATTCAATGAAAATATAAAATGCGACCTGTGTAACTTTATGCACTCTGGTTTATTTTGGACCAGTAGAGGTTAATTGACCTCCGGTTTACATTTGAATTTAATGGACAATAGGAAAATTTGGATATATATAGATAGCAGCAAACAGTGCACTTCCAGGTCAATGTTGTTTTTAAATCACGGAGTTAATACAAAGAGTGATAGGTACAGAAAGGTAAAACTTGAACTACGAAAGTACAGCTTGCATTATAAAAATAAGAGAAAAAAAAACAAACATAATTAATTTTTAACTCGACTATTCGAAGAATAAGTAGAGCTATCCTACTCACCACGGCGTCGGCGTCACACCCTGGTTAAGTTTTTTGTACCAGTCCACATTTTGACAAAGTCTTTTGAGATAAAGCTTTGAAACTTTCAACACCTGTTTACCATCACCATGTCCAGTTATAGGCAAGAGTACATAACTCTGTCAAGCATTTAATCCTGATTAAACGGTCTCAACAGTTTTGTCATCTGTTCTGTCAACCCTTTGTTTTCTGTTCACTGCACAAGCTTGACAAAAAACTGATTGTTTACCTCCTTTTATAATTCCCTCTCATAGTTTTAATACTTTTCTTTGCCAAACTATTTAATATATACGAATATGGCAGAATACTGTTAAATCTGGAGTTTTCACCATTTTAGCAGGGAACAATATAAGTTTTCATGTGATTATAACATAAACCTTAATAAAAATATTACTTTCCATTTACAATTAACAATTATTTACCTTGTGGATACAAGTTCTGAAAGTCTTTTCTTTCCTAATTAACCAAAGGTGTTAATTCCAGAATGTATTAAGTGATCATATTTCATTTGCGCCTTTAATTATTAACATAATTTGTTACTTCTAGAATGGTTTAAGTGCACTTGTATCGTTTTGGCACATTTTTTACCTTACATAATATATCAAAATGTATACCGCCAGAAGGAACTAAGTGCACTTAAATCCTTCTGGTTTTCATGTTAATGCGCTTATAACGTTCTGGCATACAACAATACTGATGATAAGCACTTATTGCGATATGGTTCCCTTTGATATCTTAGGTTTTATACCTTATATGGTGCCAGAGATAAGGGCAAAAGAAGGAGCTTTAAAAAAGGTATTAAAAAGTCTAAAAAAGTGATTTTCAGTAAAACGTGGACTTATACCGTTCTGGCTTTAACCCCTCGGTTTGTAGTAACCCTGTCGACCGGGAGGAAACCAGACGCGCCTGTAAAGCACCACATCATTACTCCACGGTTTGCTGTGGAAGCAACAATCAGCACCACACAAACGCAAGGGATACCACAGTACACCAAAGTAAACCAAACACCCCCATAACTCGACGGTTGGCTGTCAAAGTAATGAGGAATATTTAGCGTACCAACGGAGCCAGGCAACATACTGTGATTCTAAGCAAAGCGAGCAAGGCTACAGTACACCACAATATTTAGCGGACCAACGGAGCAAGGCAACGTACTGTGATTCTAAGCAAAGCGAGCAAGGCTACAGTACACCACAATATTTAGCGGACCAACGGAGCAAGGCTACAGTACACCACAGTAAATTAAACATTCCCCATAACTCGAGGGTTGGCTGCCAAAGTAATGAAGGAATATTTAGCGGACCAACGGAGCAAGGCAACATACTGTAATTCTAAGCAAGGCAACTATACTATAATGAGCAAGGCTATGACATAAGCAAGGCTATGACACATTTAAGCAAGGCTAGTCAGATATTGCCAAAGCACTAGAGCAATACCTTTTACACAGTAACATCCATACTATGACAATGTTCGTAAGCACGCCCGATCACCCCCGCGGTCGACAGAATTTTTCTCGGCCCTTAATATATTAGGAGTGACATCAGTATAAAGATAAAGAAGATTAATTTGAATTTTAGATTCACTTTAAATAAATTCTTATCAGTATAACTAAAATGTCTATATTTTTTTTTCTTTTTTCTTTTGGTCCTCAATGCATAACTTGGTAAATTGTCATCTAGGTTTCTCATCATCAGCCATCTGGAAAAAGTTATTACCAAATTGGATTTGTCTGTTTCACGATTGATTTGTAGCCCAGGAATCTGTTCAGTTCTGTATCTGTGAAAGGTGCCTGCATTCTGTTCACTTCCAATGTTAACATCCAAATGGCAGCATATCATCTGTAACATAAGTACTTCACAGAACAGTTAGATTGCCATAGCAGAATTTAAAATGCGATAATATAATTAGTTTTAGCATAACAACAGAAATTTTTATTATTGGGGTGTGGCGGGTGGGCAGTTTAACATCGATCTGAAACGCTAGCCAGTACACCTTAAATTCAACTGTGAATATTGCACGTGATCCGAAGTTAATATAACGCTTGAGTGGTTCCCAGACGCTAAGGCATTCATCATTACTCTATTGTGTTTAGACAGGTAACCAATAAATCACAAAACCAGATTACTAGACAACAACGACAGTTTCTAGTTTACACACCTAGCAACAAGATAACCATTCATTTCATGAGAAAATAAATGTAATTATTTTTAGGCAAAATGATTTTTATTATTTTACTACCCGAAATTCTACACAAGAAACAACTGCAATATTCACAGTTTACTACATGTTTATTTGTACATTTAGGTATTATGACATTCACATAGGCTATACTGATTATAGGTGCATATGATACTGCAAGCAACAACTTTAATTATGTAATTCACATATATGAAAGTTATTATAAATAGTATGGCAAAGTTTGGCCACTCCATTGTTTGTAGTAACCCTGTCGACCGGGAGGAAACCAGACGCGCCTGTAAAGCACCACATCATTACTCCACAGTTTGCTGTGGAAGCAACAATCAGCACCACACGAACGCAAGGGATACCACAGTACACCAAAGTAAACCAAACACCCCCATAACTCGACGGTTGGCTGTCAAAGTAATGAGGAATATTTAGCGTACCAACGGAGCCAGGCAACGTACTGTGATTCCAAGCAAAGCGAGCAAGGCTACAGTACACCACAATATTTAGCGGACCAACGGAGCAAGGCAACGTACTGTGATTCTCAGCAAAGCGAGCAAGGCTACAGTACACCACAATATTTAGCGGACCAACGGAGCAAGGCTACAGTACACCACAGTAAATTAAACATTCCCCATAACTCGAGGGTTGGCTGCCAAAGTAATGAAGGAATATTTAGCGGACCAACGGAGCAAGGCAACGTACTGTAATTCTAAGCAAGGCAACTATACTATAATGAGCAAGGCTATGACATAAGCAAGGCTATGACACATTTAAGCAAGGCTAGTCAGATATTGCCAAAGCACTAGAGCAATACCTTTTACACAGTAACATCCATACTATGACAATGTTCGTAAGCACGCCCGATCGCCCCCGCGGTCGACAGAATTTTTCTCGGCCACAATAAATTTGCCAAAATTTATCCCCCAAAAATTCTGAGTAAGATTTCTTAAATCAAATATAGTACTTTTATCACAATTATATTTGTTCTATAAACGAACCTAATTGAACCATGTAACTTTAAATATAAATAAATTGGCAACTTAACAGACATGACATGCACGGCAAATCTTGCCAACATCACGTGCAGATTAAATGAAATCACGTTAAACCTGTGTATAAGACCTTTTTATCTAGAAAGAACTTTTAACCAAATCGTTGTTTTCGTGATAATGGTGTATAATACAACTCAGGTTTCAACCTTTGAACGAAATAAGTAATAGATTAGGTAAAATTTATTTGCTTTGAATACAAATTTGAGTTAAAGAATTATGTCCCAATCAATCAATTTAAAATCTGAATCCAACCTCTTACCCCATTAATTTAGGCAATAAAAACTGTCTCCTTTCAACGAGTTCGGAAATTAGTCGTATTAGACATGACGATATAATACAATTCACTTCTATACAAATCTTAATAGTACATACAATAGATTTCCTCGGTCCAGTAGCACCAACAAACCATTCTATAAATAGATTGCACAATCGCACTGAAGTCCCATTACGAATAAATGGTCAGGCAAGCACGTTTCTATTTCAATATTACACTTCGCTTCGGTTAGCGACACACTTCTCTGACTGACATAATCTGACCTAATTTTAACTTTGTAATCGTGTTTGAATATCTATAAATAGTTTCCTCAAAACAAAGTCAATGTGTTGCCTTCATATTTGCGTGACTAAATGAAATGTTTTCTTTGAAAAACTTGTATTTATCTCATATTTTTGTATGTATATAAACTGAGAACTTATGAATAAACTTGAAACTTATATGGTGTTTCAAAATCTTAACACGCACACGAATACAAATTCAATCCAATGCCTATAAATGACGTTGACATGTCTGTCTTTAGTAAAAGTATCAGTTAAGTTTTGTCAATTCAAAGAAATATTTAATGTATTTAGACTTAAATTGTTTATATAGCAAATTCGGTAATGATGATCTTAATCCAACAAATTTTGCGCGATCCCAGGAATTATTGAGATAAGTTTTCATAATGGACAATATCCTACTCGCTAAGATTGCCCCGTCATAAACATAAAAGAATCTGAACATCGAATAATTTTGACTAATTTGTAAATTCTACATATACTGATTTAAAAACCCGTTTTGACCCTGCCAACACTTACACAATGGTGTGTCGCATTTCTAAAAGAATTCCAGAAGTATTAGACTGCGGCTACAATTGACCTTTATTAAGCAGAAGCTTAAAACTGGTTTGCTCTTTTGATGTCTGATGTGACTTACAAACATCGAATACCAATTATCGTGATACAAATTTATATCGTTGACATGTGTTATATGATCTATTCAGAAATGATTTGGTGTTGACAATTCGCCTACTCAGACCAGACCAAAAATAAGACGATTTTTTTTTTAAATATATAACTTAGCGGACAACTGGTATAGATCAACTAAACCCAGTATTACCCGTTCCTGTGACAACCTTCTAAATTCGCTACACAAATGGTAAACTTGTCCTGAACAGCCAAGTATGTTGTAATAGAATTTGATAATTTAAAAGAAATGTTAAGAACAATATTATACGCGATGTTGGAATTGGCCTAAAACCTACCAGCTTACCTTATATTTGAAATTAAACAGTGGATCTTAAATTCTTATTATTTGAATGCACGTGGACTCGTATACATTAATGAGATCATTCAGGGGCAGATTTGAAAGTACTTCCAAATCATAAATTTTGACTAGTGAATTTGCTGATTTTAAGATCCCGATAGAACTATGCTGTGTAACCTGGTCAGACTTGTGCAGGTGCCTACGTTTCACGCATGCCGGCGGATTCTCCCGGTCCTGTGCTACTTATCGCAGGATGACAGCCGGTGATTGTAAGCGCATGTATGATAAAAACTTACTTGAACATCAATTGACATAAAGCTACTAGTATAAATAATAAAACAAATTTATCTACTATCTAAGACGTTAGTTTTTCTTTACAATCTTTCTGCCCAGTTCCGATAAACTCGTCCAAACTTAACCCGCATACTCATGATACTGGGCCATTCACTATTTAGACAATTCAACGGTCCCTTTTAGATTCCAAGGCGAGATTAATGTAAGACCCTCTGCAAATATGCTATTTGCTAGAACTAAATGTGCAAAGTGTCCTCGTCCTATGCAACGTGACGTCACTAACTTGCTCTACGAGCACCTTGCAAATAGTTAGCGGAAATGCTATTTGTGAATCTCGTGTTTTGGAAGTACCAGAAAAACAAATTTTACAGTTGTTAAACGAGAAACGCTAATGGTTTGGTTCGAATCTGCAAATCATAATAATTAGGGCCGCCACACCCCATATTTAGATTCTCAACAGAAGAACGGTAATTATTAGACTACAAAATTATTTGCGTGTTTCAAATCAATAACAAAAGACCTACCAGCATTTGTTTGATGCATGAGATTTATTGGAAAATCCACCGTCTTTTGTTTGCTTTCCTTGGTCATCCTCCAAACAAGCTGGCTTGCCTCTACGTTCCTGGCGCGCTCTGTATCGTCCACGTGGCATGTAGATCTAGCTATTCAATTTAACATCGATCTGAAACGCTAGCCAGTACACCTTAAATTCAACTGTGAATATTGCACGTGATCCGAAGTTAATATAACGCTTGAGTGGTTCCCAGACGCTAAGGCGTTCATCATTACTCTATTGTGTTTAGACAGGTAACCAATAAATCACAAAACCAGATTACTTGACAACAACGATAGTTTCTAGTTTACACACCTAGCAACAAGATATCCATTCATTTCGTGAGAAAATAAATGTAATTATTTTTAGGCAAAATAATTTTTATTATTTTTTTTATACAGATAACAGTTCCTAGTGAGCAGCGAAGAGATGAAGAGCAACTGTACCATAAAATGACACTTGGTGATGTTCAGAAATTAGCTCCATTTGTAAGTAACACAGGAACTGAGCACACAAAACGTGCTGTAGGGTGAGCTATTGTGGTCATTGGTTGTCTGTCGTTGGTCTCTGGCAACATTTTCCTTTAAACAACATCTCCTCCTAAACAACCAGGCCAATTTCATTGAATCTTCACAGAGATGTTCCATGGATGGTTTCCTTTAAATATTGTTCAAAGATTGGAAAGGAAAAACTTAAAAATCTTCTTGTCTAAAACTACAGGACATATTGCTTTGATATTTGGTATGTAGCATCATCTAGTAGTCTTCTACCAAAAGTGTTCATATTATCCCCCTAGGATCAAAGTGCCCTGGAGGTCACATGGTTTATATAGATTTCTTTGTAGGGAAAGACTTTGAAAATCTTCTAGTCCAAAATCACAGGGTTTGAGTTTGATTATGTTTGAGTTCTGCATGTAAATTGGGCAAATTATGACCCGTTTTGGACTTAAAAAAATCCTGGTTAAAGTTTTACATGCAAGTTACTTTATAATCTCCAAAAGTAATGCAGATATTGAATTGAAACTTCATATGATTGTGTCTTTTGGGTTATAAAACTAGTTGATACCATCAAGTCTCAAAATTTTGACCAGCGTTTTACCTTTTTGGACTTCGAAAATCCAGGTTTTACATACAGCTATAACTTAAAGACATATAGATTTGAAACTTACTTTTTATGCCCCCAAAGGGAGGCATATTAGTTTTCAACTGTCTGTCCGTTCGTTTGTTAGTTCATCACAACGTTAACTTTTTGCATGAAGGCACTTTACTCGCAAACCACTGCACCCAGGACCTTCAGCCTTCACATGCTGATAGTACTTATTGAGTACACAACCCCTACTGACTTTGGGGTCACCAGGTCAAGGCGCTGCAGGGGCATTTGTCACCATTATTGACAGCTCTTGTTATAAGTCAGTTATCAACCTCACTAGGTCAATTAAAGTTTTGCGTGCAACATGCTTCCCAACCCTCCAGATTTAATCGGGATTATCCCAATTAGGAAGCCAAAATCGATCACCCTGATCAGCATTTCAAAAACCCAGTTTGATTATTTTCCAATGTTATGTGTAATGAAAATAGCTTCTAATCAGCTTGTAAAAATATGACATAATCAATTAGCATAAACTGATCCTGTTATGGATTGTGAACTTCACCTGTCAACAAAGTATGCTCCACCTATCGTCAAATACCATTAGGATGATTTTTATTGGTCGAAAACTTTGGAAACACCAATCAAACATGGCGAAAAAAATGCCTTTAATTGATTTTGTGCATCACGGATAAAAAATGTGTGCATCATGTGTGCACAAAGTGCTCGGGGTGAGCTATTGTGATCGCTCACCGTCCAGCGTCCGTCCGTCCACACTTTCCTTTCAACAACATCTCCTCCTAAACCAACAGGCCAGTTTTGATGAAAGTTCACAGGGATGTTCCTTGGATGGTCTTCTTTAAAAATTGTTCAAAGAATTGAATTCCATGCAGAGTTCTGGTTGCCATGGCAACCAAAAGGAAAAACTTTAAAATCTTCTTCTCCAAAACCAGAAGCCCTAGAGCTTAGATATTTGGTGTGAAGCATTGCCTAGTGGACCTCTACCAATTTTGTTCAAATCATGACCCCGGGGACCCCGCCCCATGGGTCACTTGATTTTACATAGGAAAATCTTTAAAAATCTTCTTCTCAAAAACCAGAAGCCCTAGTGCTTAGATATTTGACATGTAGCATTGCCTAATGGACCTCCACTAAAGTTGTTCAAATCATGACCCCGGGGTCAAAATTGACCCCGCCCCAGGGGTCACTTGATTTTACATAGGAAAATCTTCAGAAATCTTCTAAAAATAAACCAGAAGGCCTAGAGCTTAGATACTTCACAAGTAGCATTGCCTAGCGGACCTATACAAAATTTGTTCAAATCATGACCCCTGGAGTCAAAATTGACCCCTCCCCAGGGGTCACTTGATTTTACATAGGAAAATCTTCAAAAATTTTCTAAAAATAAACCTGAAGGCCTAGATCTTAGATATTTGACATGAAGCATTGCCTAGTAGACTTCTACAAAATTTGTTCAAATCATGACCCCTGGGATCAAATTGACCCCGCCCCATGGGGTTACTTGATTGTACATAGAAAAATCTTCAAAATTTTCTAAATAAAAACAGAAGGCCTAGAGCTTAGATATTTGACATGTAGCATTGCCTAGTGGACCTCTACAAAATTTGTTCAAATTATGACCCCCTGGGTCAAAATTGAACCCGCTCCAGGGGTCACTTGATTTTACATAGGAAAATCTTCAAAAATTTTCTAAAAATAAACCAGAAGGCCTACATCTTAGATATTTGACTTGTGGCATTGCCTAGTGGACTTCTACAGAATTTGTTCAAGTCATGACCCCCAGGGTCAAATTGACCCTGCCCCATGGGGTTACTTGATTGTACATAAAAAATCTTCAAAATTTTCTAAAAAAAAACCCAGAAGGCCTAGAGCTTAGGTATTTGACATGTAGCAGTGCCTAGTTAACCTCCACAGAAGTTGTTCAAATCTTGACCCCACCCGCCCCGCCCAGGGTCAAATTGGCCCCGTTCCAGGGGTTACTTGATTAAATTTGCTAAAATTAAACCATAAGGCCTAGATCTTAGATATTTGATATGTAACATTGCCTAGTAGACTTCTACAAACTTTGTTCAAATCATGACCCTCGGGGTAAAATTGGCCCCGCCCCAGGGGTTACTTGATTGTACATAGGAAAATCTTCCAAAAAGTTTCTAAAAATCATCAGTTTGACATTTGAAACATATAGCTCATATTACTCAGGTGAGCGATCCAGGGTCATCATGACCCTCTTGTATATTTTTGAAAGTAGGCTGTCAGAACGTCTGCTCGCGGTGACAACTGCCAATATTTCATGAACATTTTTAGCTCACCTGTCACAAAGTGACAAGGTGAGCTTTTGTGATCGTGCAGCGTCCGTCATACATGCGTCCGTGCGTGCGTAAACTTTTGCTTGTGACCACTCTAGAGGTCTTATTTTTCATGGGGTCTTTATGAAAATTGGTCAGATTGTTCACCTTGATGATAACTAGGTCAGGTTCGAAACTGGGTCACGTGCGGTCAAAAACTAGGTCAGTAGATCTAAAAATAGAAAAACCTTGTGACCTCTCTAGAGGCCATATTTTTCAAAAGATCTTCATGAAAATTGGTCAGAATGTTCACCTTGATGATATCTAGGTCAAGTTCGAAACTGGGTCACGTGCCTTCAAAAACTAGGTCAGTAGGTCAAATAATAGAAAACCTTGTGACCTCTCTAGAGGCCATATTTTTCATGGGATCTGTATGAAAGTTGGTCTGAATGTTCATCTTGATGATATCTAGGTCAAGTTCGAAACTGGGTCACGTGCGGTCAAAAACTAGGTCAGTAGGTCTAAAAATAGAAAAACTTTGTGACCTCTCTAGAGGCCATACTTGTGAATGGATCTTCAGTAAAATTGGTCAGAATGTTCACCTTGATGATATCTAGACCAAGTTCGAAACTGGGTCACTTGCCTTTAATAACTAGGTCAGTAGGTCAAATAATAATAGAAAACTTGTGACCTCTCTAGAGGCCATATTTTTCAATGGATCTTCATGAAAATTGGTCAGAATTTTTATCTTGATGATATCTAGGTCAGGTTCAAAACTGGGTCACATGAGCTCAAAAACCAGGTCACTATGTCAAATAATAGAAAAAACCATTTCATACTCAGTTCAAAACTGGGTCATGCGGGGACAGGGGAGCGATTCAGGACCATCATGGTCCTCTTGTTCTTAATTTTCTGCATTAAAGGGTATTGTCATTGTAGACTTTAGTATCAGATACTGTCCAGTGCTGTTAAATTGTCTTTGCATCATCGCAGTTTGTCAAATATATTCTTTAGACTGGAGAATTTGGCAATGCTTATGAAAGTGTATCAGTATCCGGACAAAAAATTTTGGATATCCGTATTTAGCCCAGCAGGGGTTTAAGACGGGGGTATGCAGGATGAGAATCTAAAAATCAATTTTCTTCTGTTAGTTTTGACTTGTGTAATGCCGAAAAATATGTTATGGAATGTTATAAAATATAATGGCACTACTTATTATGTCCATATAATAAAACACAGTTCCAGATTATCTGTTTTATTTTTCTTCAGTGGAAAACCACACATTCAACAAATAACAATTTTCACACGGTTATCCGTAAAATATAACAATTAGAAAAAAGATTTAAGTATTAACAATTCTAGTGTTCTAGTGGAAAACCAGTGTTTCAACTTGGAAATCCAAATCTATTCTTTTCTTTTTTTTCTTTTTTCGAATCCTGCTGTCTTGAAAATATATATTTTCCCTCAACATAAAATAACTGACCAATTAAAATGACCCTTATTATGACTATAATTAACAGTATAAACTAATCAAACTCAAGAAAGCATACATGATAATAAAATGACAAGTATTTAAAATATTAAGAAGTTTTGACAGCAATCAACATCTTATCAGTCAGGAAGTCTTAACGTTTAAATTATCCAAACGATCACAATGGCCTTATCATAAATACATTTAGAAACCTTTTAGCACATTCTGGACTATCAAAGATAAAGTGCATAAATGTGTCAAAGTAGAGACAAAAATAAAGTTTTGACATCTGTCATAAAAACATAAAGAACTGTCATTACTTAAAATTTTAGCAACATAAACTTTTTTAATAATTTATCGGTATTGTAGTTTCTATATTAAAAATATTCACTTTTGTGCTAACTGATTTTTAGCTCACCAGTCACAAAGTGACAAGGTGAGCTTTTGTGATTGCGTGGCATCTGTCCATGCGTGCTTGCGTCCGTAAACTTTTGCTTGTGACCACTCTAGAGGTCACATTTTTCATTGGATCTTAATGAAAGTTGGTCAGAATGTTCATCTTGATGATAGCTAGGTCAAGCTCGAAACTGGGTCACGTGCGATCCAAAACGAGGTCAGTAGGGTCTAAAAATAGAAAAACCTTGTGACCTCCCTTGAGGCCATATTTTTCAACGGATCTTCATGAAAATTGGTCAGAATGTTCATCTTGATAATATCTAGGATAATTTTGAAACTGGGTCATGTGCGGTCCAAAACTAGGTCAGTAGGTCTAAGAAAAGAAAAACCTTGTGACCTCCCTATAGGCCATATTTTTCAATGGATTTTCATGAAAATTGGTCAGACTGTTTACCTTGATGATATCTAGGTCAAGTTCGAAACTGGGTCATGTGCAGTCAAAAACTAGGTCAGTAGGTCTAAAAATAGAAAAAGCTTGTGACCTCTCTAGAGGCCATATTTTTCAATGGATCTTCATGAAAATTGGTGAGAATGTTCATCTTGATGATATCTAGGTCAAGTTCGAAAGTGGGTCAAGTGCGGTCAAAAACTAGGTCAGTAGGTCTAAAAATAGAAAAACCTTGTAACCTATCTAGAGGCCATACTTTTCATGAGATCTTCATGAAAATTGGTGAAAATGTTCACCTTGATGATATGTAGGTCAGTTTTGAAACTGGGTCACGTGCCTTTAAAAACTAGGTCATTAGGTCAAATAATAGAAAAACCTTGTGACCTCTCTAGAGGCCATAATTTTTATGAGATCTTCATGAAAATTGGTGAGAATGTTCACCTTGATGATATCTAGGTCAATTTCGAAACTTGGTCATGTGCCTTCAAAAACTTGGTCATTAGATCAAAAATAGGAAAACCTTGTGACCTCTGTAGAGGCCATATTTTTCAATGGATCTTCATAAAAATTGATCAGAATTTTTATCTTGATGATATCTAGGCCATGTTCAAAACTGGGTCACATGAGCTCAAAAACTAGGTCAGTAGGTCAAAAAATAGAAAAAAACGACATCATAGTTCAAAACTGGGTCATGTGGGGACAGGTGAGCGATTCAGGACCATGATGGTCCTCTTATGTAACAATTTGTCTGATTTTTCACTGCACAACACTTGTATAAGGAAGATGAGCCTGGCAAAGCACACTGTGTTAATGTAGACCATAAAACCTCGGCCAAGTTCAGTAACTAGCCAAATCGGTCCAGGCGTCTTGGAGTTATGGCCCTTGAATTACCAAAAATCGGCCTTTTTACTCTTGTCCGCACTGTAATTCAAGCATTTCTCAACCGATCTTCACCAAACTTGAACTTAATGTGTTTGACTATAAGACCTCGGCCAAGTTCGATAACTAGCGAAATCGGTCCAGGCATTTTGGAGTTACGGCCCTTGAATTATCAAAAAATCGGCCTTTTTACTCTTGTCCGCACTCTAAGTCGAACATTTCTCATCTGATCTTCACCAAACTTGAACAAAATGTGTTTGACCACGAGACCTCGGTCAGGTTTGATAACTAGCCAAATCAGTCTAGGCATTTTGGAGTTACGGCCCTTGAATTACCGAAAAATCCGCCTTTTTACAATTGTCCGCTCCCTAAATCGAACATTTCTCATCCCATCTTCACCAAACTTGAACAAAATGTGTTTGGCCATAAGACCTTAGCCAAGTTCGATAACTAGCCAAATCCGCCCAGGCACTTTTGATTTATGGCCCTTGAATTACTGATTGGATCCACTCATCCAGACCATCTAATTGGATCAACTCATCTAAACCATATAGAGAAATTAGACATTTTTCATAGGGGCAGTTGTGGGAGACATATGCTTTTCTCAAAAGCATCTCTAGTTAATAAATGTTTCAAACTAGTGCATAAATACATGTTCACTGGTGTGTTTGTATTTGATTCAGTAAAGATAAAACTGTTGTATTTGGTTTTAAATCCTATTTATCATGGTCAAAACCATTAAAGGACAGCTCTTGTTATCTCAGAAGGAAGGAACAGGAGTACAGATATTAAGTAATCAACAAATAAAAAAAAATTTAAAAAAAGCGCTCTACAAATACTTATCTATTGCTATGCTTGACTTTAATTAATGAGCAAAACATTAAACATAAATCAAAAATCCGAATCAGTGCAACGGGGGATTACTTCCACATAAAAGGCTCATATAACTGCACAACAACAAGCGCAATTTACCTAATTACATGCAAAAAATGCGGCATACAATATGTGGACCAAACTGGCAATACAATACGTGAATGTTTTTATGGCCATATTGCAGACATAAGATCAGAAAATCAAGTAAAACCAGTCTCCCGCCATTTCACGTTAAACAACCATAGCACAAATGACGTCGACGTCACGATACTATTGACTACACAAAAAAACATCAACATCAGGCTCCGAACGGAAGAAACATTATAATAGCGAAATTCAAAACAAGAACTCCAGCAGGACTCAACATTATAAATTAAAATGAGCAACATCAAATTAGAAAAGAAGAAATTACCCGATGACGCATTTACCGAAATCAACAAAACCTTAAGACAATGCAACAGATGCAAAAAATTCATCAAAGGATACCTGGGCAACTTCAGACGACACTACGAAACGCACGAAAAATTTAGAATTAAATATGTATGCATCACTTGTGATAACACATTCAGCAGGAGGGAACACTTAAAAATACACACAACAGAACAACATTACACACCATTGACGCGTTTCATAACTAGATATGAGGACACTAAACCTAAACCAGCAGCAGAAAAAGTTAAACCATGGACACCGCCATTTGAAGCTACACCAAAATTTAGAACAGTTCCAGGAAGCAAACCTTGGCTGAAGGAAGAATCTACATCCAAAACAACGTCAGTTAAAAAAATCCTACACAAAATGAGAAGACCAATGCTACTGTCTCCATTACCAGAATCACCCATCCAATCAACAGACCCCTCACCATCCACCAGCAATACAAGTATAGACACTGTGTGCCAAGATGAAAGAACAACATTACTAGACATTCAAATAAGTATTTATTCAATATATGGCATTTTTGAAAAGAACTGTTAATTATCATCTACGATTTCTATAACAATTTTCACTTACACTAAATAACAACTGCTCCCTAGGACAATATTTACAATTCTATTTTTAGACATACATCACGTGACATTTGCTCCCGAATTTTTGTACCTTAGTAGATTCGTTTCTGTTATTTGTTCACCCTGATGAAGACTCCTGAAGAGTCAAAACGTCAGTCATTTTAATAAATCTGTAAATTTTAATCTGTGTTGGTTCTTAGTTCCACTATCTTATCTTACTCTTAGTATAAATCAAAACTGTTAAATTGAGCACTTAATTATGGGCACTGCAAAGTTTAGATTCCATAAAGAAAATTGTATTTATATAACAGTCTTGCATTTTTAGCTCACCTGTCACAAAGTGACAAGGTGAGCTTTTGTGATCGCGCAGCGTCCGTCGTCCGTCTGTCCGTAAACTTTTGCTTGTGACCACTCTAGAGGTCACATTTTTCATGGGGTCTTTATGAAAATTGGTCAGAATGTTCACCTTGATGATATCTAGGTCAAGTTCGAAACTGGGTCACGTGCAGTCAAAAACTAGGTCAGTAGGTCGAAAAATAGAAAAACCTTGTGACTTCTCTAAAGGCCATATTTCATGGGATCAGTATGAAAGTTGGTCAGAATGTTCATCTTGATGATATCTAGGTCAGATTTGAAACTGGGTCCTGTGCGGTCGAAAACTAGGTCAGTAGGTCTAAAAATAGAAAAACCTTGTGACCTCTCTAGAGGCCATACTTTTCAATGGATCTTCATGAAAATTGGTCAGAATGTTTACCTTGATGATATCTAGGTCAAATTCGAAACTGGGTCATATGCCTTCAAAAACTAGGTCAGTAGGTCAAATACTAGAAAAACCTTGTGACCTTTGTAGAGGCCATATTTTTCATGGGATCTGTATGAAAGTTGGTTTGAATGTTCATCTTAATGATATCTAGGTCAAGTTCAAAACTGGGTCAACTGCGGTCAAAAACTAGGTCAGTAGCAGACATGGGGTGAATTACATGAGATTGGAATGCATTAAATTACAATTACATTGCCAAAACAGTGCATTAAATTACAATTACAATTATACAGATTTCACATTTGTAATTCATTAAATTACAATTACTTTGGACATTGTAATGCATTAAATTACAATTACATTTTTTCTCAATTTTGATGATTTAATCACAATGACATACATATATGTACAATACAAAGCAGTATACATTATAGTGTCATACAAGCTATTGCATATATCTCAGAAATCAACAGTATACAATTAAAACATGCATTATTTAATAAACGATCATGTCTTGTCTTTATATAGTCAGTATTCATCAGAGATACTTATACACTGTTATACAAAGTTTGCCATCACATTTCACCATTACACTTCAATATTATAAGAGTTTCAAATATTCAAAAAATGTTTTGTCAGTGAGACACATTCTGTCTGGCCTAAACACTTTCCCAGCAATGATAAATAATCTTTCAAAAGGTGCACTGGTTGCAGGTATTGACAAATATTTGGTACTGAATGTCTACAGTAGATAATGGTAGAAGATCACCAGCTATAAAATTCATAAGTGCATTCATTGATTCCTTCTGTTTTGGGTCGCTATGACTGTATTTGGTTCCGACCTGCTATATAAAGCACACCTCAGACTCGATGGACTGTCCTGGAAATTTCGACCAACAGAGTCCAAATGAATTTCTCTGTGCTTTCTCTGAAAATATTATTATCATTATGTTTTAATCATTATTGTCAGTTTATGGTGAATGTTAAATTTTGTAGTAAAATGATACGTCTATAACATACAGTCGAACATGGGTTAAAGGCCACCTGCTGCTAACAAATACCATTATTACAAAACTTGTGTGCAAAAGACTACCAATTTAATCTACTATCTAACCGTTTTCAAAGGTTTGTTCACTTGTTAAGAGAGACTCCCTTTCAACAAAGGCCATTTTTGCTGTTCTGAGCGGCTTTACAGACAGGTCATTTTTTACCCGTGTTAAATTTTAAAATTCAAATTTGTAGCTCTTTGAAAAAAGCCCCATCAGAAAAACCTTTTTGGCCGGGGGGAGGACGGGGCTTACCCACGGAGATGAAAAAATTAGTAAGAAGAATTAATACGTCTGTTCTCTGGGGACACTGAAATCTGTCTTCTATTTGGAGAATCCCGCCCCAAAACGTTTCCGGAATAGGTACACCCACTATAATCCAACCTTTAGGAAACGCCCAAAAATTTTATCACCCCGCACAACATTTCCCCCCCCAACTTTATAATAAAGCCTCTCCGGGGGGAGAAATTTGTGAAAAATAAACCAATGAAGAAACCACACAGATTTATTAGCCTGGGAGAACTAGAAGCCCCTTTAACTGTACATGACTGGAGCAAGAACGGGACGGAACTCTTATATTGGACTAGAAGCCCAAAACTTCACTGGAACACCTTCTGATTTTTTGGGTTAGAAATCCAAGGGTTTTGGCTTCTGGCACTAGGACACTGGTGATGACGGACATAAGCCCACCTTAACGACGAGGTGCACCTTACCAACTAGAAGTCAGGCAATGGGGCTTATTACATTCGGGGGACGCCCTCTGTAAGAACACGCGGGCAACTGTGACCTAACACTCGCCCCATCTTTCGTCGGTTTTGGGGCACACTCTTGGCTCTGCAAAGATCTGTTTGGAGATGAAACCTGGGAAAACCCAAAATTTGGAAAATTGGCCCCGGGGACTCCAAAAGAAGCGTTTTCGTCGATACTTCAAGTGCTCAACCTTTTCGGGTTTGAACACTCGACCAAGTTGGTAAATCCAAAATAAGTTTTTGGGGAAATATCTCCACCATCTCTGTATCACATACGGGTTCCCGGAACAGTGTAGTGAATGGGGTGTTTTTTGTCTACCTTCTGTTGAAAAAGGGAAACAATGAAACTTCTGTACCACAATTCCCTTTCCCCCACGGAAATGAATAATCAATATTGATGGTCTTCAAAAAGGCATACTTTTCCAGAAAACCCCTGAACGACCAGAATTTTTTTGGCTCGAATGATCGGCCCACTCGCCGAGGCTTTTACACGAGGTTCTGAAAAAGCCTCGATAACGCATCGTTCCACATCAATTACGTACGCGTTCTTTGCTTTTTGGATGAAACCCAAATAGAAACTTTCATTCCCGGCAGTCTAGAACATTGTTCAAGGGATAGCTTCTAGACGCAAACGCGACTTTCCAACAAATTTGACCTTTTTATCTGCTCTAGGGGAACAAATTAAATGAAAACCGGGGTTTTCCGGCGGGATTAATTTTAAACTTGCGACGTTCTGTCCGGGGAAAAATGGCTGTCGAAGGCTGCGGGTGGGGCGTACTTTGGGCTTAAACCTGGGGCGGTTTTCGCGTATCCTGGCACGGGATAGTAGTCCCCAATACGCCCTCTCTCGCGTCCAGTTTGCAACAATCCGACAGCTTTCCAAAAAAGGGGCATCCTGGTAAATTCTGGTTCCAATAAAAATTACAGGAACGGTATCCGCAAAACTGCAAAAACCGGCCTGGCTTCTTTTGTCAGGTTTTACCTCGTGTACAGCCGTACGAGCATTCTCGAAAACAACGAAGAAACCAAAACAACAGGCCTACCCAAAAGCCTTTAAAAGCTTGATTTAAAGCATTTCCCCCCCCGAGAACTTGTTCATCACAGTCTGACCTTTCGTGAAAACCCGGGGCACAGTATTTGAAAGCGTGTACCTTCATATAGCTTTTTGGGTTTTTTGTACAGCCAGGTACCCCAAGGTCGGAACGACTTTTTACCCGGGGATTTTCTTTTTTCCCTCTCCTTTTCTCTGACCATGCAGAAATCACGTCTTCTTTTTTCTTCAGAACTGTTGTAATAAACCAAAGTTTCTAGGGGGACTGCAGTAGCGTCTCTCCGGGCCACAGTCGCTTTTTGTAATAAAGGGTCATACCCAAGGCCAAAGTCACGTGGCGTTCAACATCCTAAAACCCGGGTTCGATCGATGATCTTGGGCCTTCTCATTCCATTCTTCCCCCCGCTAGAAGCCCCACTGGGGTTACGGGAAAAGTGGCCTCGATTTTGCAGGGATAAGCATCCCGTCGGGGGGGTATAACGAACTGAAGCCCGGGTCATCCTGGAACTTAAAGGGTCAAAATCTTTTTTTCTGCCCCTTCCCTCTTTGTCCTAAAGTTCTTCGAGTGCCTTCGGGTTCAAGTCTATTCTCTCCAGATGTCCAGATGAGGAGAGAAGCCCTCTTTGGCTTCTTTGCCTTTAAACTTTTTCTTTTGGATGTCTAGAAAGGACTAAAACCCCCTCTCGGGTCTTCCTTGTTTTAGATCTTTTGGGAAGCTTTAGGAGACTTTGGTTTGGCGACTTCCTGGGGAGGTGCTTTTACCGGGAAAAACCCTGGATTTCCGCCATCTGGAGACCCCGGGGACGACTTTGGCAGTAGCTGTGGGGAATCTGCCTGCTGATCCATTTCCAGGGTTGTTTTGGATTGCTGCAGTTTCTGTATTAGACGGGACTCTTGGTACGCAAAAGTTCGTCTTCGTTTAATTTCCAAAACCCAATCATCTTCAAAACACTTTCGTCTCCTACTTCTTTTTCCAACGTTTTTACTGATTTTGAAGTTGGAAAGTACGGATCCCTTTTCCCCTTTTTTGTTGGATCATATACTTTTCCAGGGGTTTGGTAGATGGGGGAGCTTCCAAACTTTTTGCTTATCCAACCCCTTTGGCTACTGGAAGGTCAACAACTGTGTGCTGCCCTTTAGCCCCTGTTGAGCCTTCTTTTGTTTCTGGTGGCATCTTTTTTTTCCCTTTCGAAATTTTTAACCATTTTCAACGGGGTGTTTACAGAAGACAGCCTTTTCCCCCCCTGCCAATCTTTGGGCAAATTTAAAGGGTTTCTTGACGAAGTCATCGGCGAAAAAAGACAGACCCCTTTCTGGGTGTTCTTCAACGTGGTCAGGAAGTCCTTGACGTTACTTATGGTACACCATATCTGAAAAGTACAAAAAAATGACTTACATGATTTAGCTCCCCCTTTATCATTTTTTTTTGGCCCTTACTCCCTTTGCACTTATATTTATCAATGCAAACGTCTGTCCGGGATGTTGATACAAGACCGTGGAACCATTCATCACAAATCACACTGTATCATAATCTCCGTTCCAGGTTTTTCCTGCAATACAATACAAATCGTTATCTCACACTGTCATCTTGCGTAAAATCTGTGTAATCAGGTGATTCCTTGTATTTCGTAACCCCAGGGGATCTTTCATCCTTGAAAGGCATCATTCTGTCGGGGTTTGTTACGAAACGCATTCCGCAATTTACCCGATACAAATATGATTGATCTTTTTTCATGATAGCGGGCCCTTTTCCCCAAGGGCGACAAGTTTGCGAATTTCCCTTTCTTGCTCGTACTAAAGATACACAATGTCCCCTTTTTAGAAAAAGGGTCTTAAAAAAATTTTTTTAAATCGTAGTCCCCTTCATGCGCTTAAACATGTTTTCAGAGTTTCCTCGCACTTCGTGTGCTTTCTGGAGTTTGAAACAAATTAAAAAACATATTCACCAATTCTTCAGATTTTTCTCTTTGGCTTTTGGAAACATTACTGACTGTTTTCACCTCTCTTCCCAACTTTAAACATTTTGGTGAAAAACCCCGTACTTCTTTTTCCGAAGCCCTTATAGCGCGCTACTTTTGGGGATGTTTTGGCCCCTTTATCTTGCTTTACCAATAAAACATCTAAAGCATCCATACCAAAGGTTAAACCTTTCAAATGTCCTTCAAGACGGTCGTACGGCGTTGTCCTTGTTTTTGAATGTGTTGTTTTTCAAAAGGTCCAAAAAATTTACCAAAAAAATTGCCCCCTTGGGTCTGTATGGATCGAATGGAAAGCCAAATACAAAGAACTCATCGAGGGCTGCCTTGGCAAAACTTCAGCTCTCTTGAAGGTAGTGGCCCGCACCAACCCACTGGAAACTGGTCTAAAATCATCAAAAAATGTTCTTTTTTCCCCGTTGATCTTTGGAAATGTCCCAAAATCTATAGCACACGTTCCATGGGTGCTCCCGTTTGGGAATCTGTAAAAGAACCTCCTTTTGCTTTTCGTTTTTTTGTTCCATTGCAAACTTTACGGATAACACATAGCTTCGACATCTTTTGAAAGTCGGACCCAAAGAATTTTTCCTTTAATTTGGGCTTTCGTTCAGCTCCCCCTTGATCCCTGAAAATTTACATATCCCAAAAACAATGCCTCCCTTTTTAGACTTTCGGCCTACCAAACTGAAGACTTCTGCATCTGGATTCTTCTTAAAAGTACACCAAAAATCAATAAAATACTTCTTTATTAAGCCAATAGTTTTTGCTTCTGACGGGATAGGAAAAAATTCCTTCACCCGGGTTCTTCTGTTTTTTTCAACCTCGAAAATGATCGCAAATTTTTGTCTTTTGCCTGTTCTGTTTGCAACTCTTCGAAATAAACCCCCAAACAAAAAATTGAGTTATTTTGAATCTATCGCTGCTTTTACGGGCATGCCAAAGGTACCGCTTCTCACCATCCCCTATTGTAACAACAAAGTGATTCATTTCCCGCCAAGACCCTGAAGTCACTGTAAGATACTGTCAAAGACTATTTTTTCTTCACTTTTTTTAACGCAAAAGACTTGACTTTCCCTGTCAGATGTCCCTAAAAACCGTACATCGTTAGATCCCAGGGCTGTTTTAAACTCGGGTTTCTGTTGAACTCTGCATTGTTATATTTCAAACGAACAGTATCTTTTACCATTGCTACCTCTTCGGCTTTGACTTGTTCATTCTCCGTTGCCCCTAAATGAACATTGGCTGTTCTTCCTTTAGGGTTGTCTGCCCTTCCTCCCTTACTTTTTGCCGCATCATCTATTTTTTTGTAATTGGCCCCCACTGGTTGTGATCGTTTGCATAATGACGCCACCACTGGCAAATCTCGGGCTTTAGCACTTAATCGAACACGTACCAAGGTGTCCGACCTTGAAAGGCTCCGCTTTTCCCTTTTAACCCCGGCCGATGTTTTAAACCCATGTGTTTGAGACAGTTCCTCAACCCATGGGCCCCAGCTGACCCTGCGGTTCTTTGAACCTTAAAACCAAGCACTCGAATGATCGTTCCACGTGAAGCTTGCCTAAAAGGAAATGTCTAAACTGTCAAAAACCTAACAATCTTAAAAGTTCTTTTCGGGTGGTGCAGTTTTTTTTTCTTTTCTGGGTAAATTAAACGCTATAAGCAATTACTTTTTCCACCCCACTTGCCTTGAAAAGTTCTGAAACCTTACCCTTTGTCGGGCTCACATCAAGAAAAATGGATCCTTTGTTTTTGGAAAAGCCAGAACTGGGTTCATTTAAAGCTTTTTCAACCCTCAAAACCTTTTCCTCCTTACGCCCCACTTAAAACTGTTTTTTCCCTTTTAAGTTTGAGGGGTTGGCTTGTTCCCAAAGTTCTTTACAAAGGAACATGATAGTTACCAATCCAAATATCTTTTACTTTTTTCCGTATGTGGGTACGGGGCCAAAATTAAAAACCTTTTCTGTGTTTTTTCTATCATACCAAATTATTTTTGCTAACGTTTCCCCAAAAATTCATTTCGTCGGAAAAAATACATTTCGGCTTAAACTTGAGACCATCTTCGGAACCGCTCAAGGGCGTCTGCAAAAATTTCTTAAAAAGTTTCCTAAAACTTTCCCCCACCAGTAATCGTCCAAGAAGGCCAAATTTTTTTCCGGGTCAAACCTCTTAGTAAAATTTTACTACTCGAAAACTTTCGGGTGCTTGGGTGAGACCAAACCCCCATTCTAACGTTCAAAGGTCCAAATTGGTTAGAAATGCGTTTTCTTTCATTTCTTCTTTAATTTTTACTTGCCAAATGCGAATTGCTCTAGTTTAAAAAAACCAAAAATACCTGACAATGACAGGGAATCTTCCACCAAAGGTAGGGGGGAAATTTTCCTTAATCGGACGCATTAAAAAATCTATATCAATACACCCTCTGACTTTTTGTCACTTTTTCCGGGTCAGAACAGTGGGATGCCCATTTCTAACCATTTTTGAAAACACCGGGACTAACTTTTCCTCAATTGCTTCCCCTCCCCCAACAAAACAACTGGTTTCTTCTCATACAGCTTATTGGGGGGGCTCCCCGTGTCAAACTTTTGTCAAATTTCGGGGAATTTTCCCCAAATCAAAATCTCTTTTGCAAATACATCTCGTAACAAAAGAAGTTTTGCTAACTCTCAAAAACTGCCCTTCATCTAATTTTTCTTTAGAATTTTAAAAACTTCTTTTAAAGATCTGGGATCGTGTTATTTCATCTTCTTTTTTTTTTTGGGGGCTTGGTTCTTTACTTTGCATTTATCTTTTCAAAGGTTTTTCTTTTGACTTTTTAAAAGAAAACTAAAGTCAATTTTTTTTCCCCAGTACACCATACTTGCAAGTATCTGAGGGCTAGAAGTCATCCAGATTCACAAAAAAACTGTTTCCAAAATCCCCCGTACTTCGAAGGCTTGGCAATTTTTTACCTTTTTTGAATGTCTTTTAAAAAAATTTTGGGGATTGACTAACAAAAATTTGGTTCGTTTCTGAAGACTAACTGTTCTAGGCTCCTTTCCCCCAAAAACCCATCCCAAACTCATTTTGGCTTAAGTGGTCACGAGCTGACCACCCTCTTGCATGACAAAAGAAAAGCAATTTGGGGAACCAAAGGGTTTTTTTTAGCCCTGTTCCCCCTTGCAACAAAATGGTTTTCCTTTTTTTGAACTTGGGATTTATTGGGAAATTTTTCCCCCCTTTCACCAAGTGTCAGAGTGCATATTAACACGCCTAAATGATGTAGAAGTCGGTCCTAGCACATTTTTATCCTAATTTGGGGCTACATAAACTCTTTCGGGAAAAGTTTGAGAACCATTTTCATTCCTAAAGGTGGTTTAAAACCCCTTTAAAACGGGTCCTTAACTCCATTTGCTAACACATCTTTAAAATTTGCCTGCTTTTTCGTAGCTTCTCATACACTTTCAATGAAAATGGGTTTTTTCTGCCCTGAAACCTGGCCCTTTACCCTTGTGTTGCCAACTTTTTTTTTTTTTTACCAAAGAAACCCTGCGGAAATTGGGACACTAAACCCCTTCATCTTTTTGGTTTTTTTTGTAATCCCCTCTTCTACGTTGTAGTGTACTAAAGTATCACAACTTTTAAAACCGGGTTTTCCCGAATGCCATGAGACTAGAAGTCTTACGTTTTTTTTCATCTTGCTAACAGAGATTGGTTCTCTGGAAATTACACCTTGCCAAAATATTGGACCGTTTTTGTCTGGTGAGGACTGAATTTTGCTGCCCGTTTTCTGTATCGCCCTTCTTCTCGGCTCGATGAAGGCCGCAACCCCCCCCTTCCCCTTTTTTAAATCTCGTTCATGCCTCACCCACCTCTGCCTTTGCTTTTTCACCTGTTTGTATCTAAGGGCCCTTTTCTGGCATGGCCCTTTTTTCTGCAAAAAAACCTCGATAAACTTATCGTTTTTGGTGGTTTTTTTGTACCAAATTTATCTTCTGCATTTTACCGGGCAATTTTTCTATTGCTTTTCTATCATCTTCCAACCCCCTTCTTCAGATGGAGAATCGACAGCTTCACCGAAAAATCTTTTTACTTTTTCGGGCTTTTGTTTTCCTCGACTGCTGAATAACTTTGGGAATGTCTTACTGATTTTTAAAGCGGTTTCCATGCTTCTTGGTCGTTCGAAACCGCATGTTTTCCACTTTTTTTACAAAACCCCTGACAAATTTGGAAAATGGGCCCCCTGCATTCGGTGTTGCTCAGGAAGATCTCTAATGCATGTAGCTAGAGAAGAACCGTCGCCAATCTTCAAATGACTCACGGGGCCTGTGAAGCTTGCTGAAATTTGGCCTTGGAGTTTCCGCCAGTTTTCTTTCAAAAAAAAACGACCCCAAGTTTCTCAAATCTACGAAGGAAAGTGATCTCCATTCTGTTTTAACTAAAAAATCCAAAGCTTTTTCCCTTTAAGACTCCAAATTTGATAATTCTCTTTCATTTCAGCCTTTTTAGGACCGACTGTGCTCTTGAACTTCGTTAAATGACAAACCCAAAAGGGCTTTCCCATCATACCCTTAAAAAAAATTTTGGAAGTTTCTTTTTGGGGCACCCCCCCTTTTCTTATACTTTTGGACATATTTAGGGACTCATTATCATCTTCCTCTGAACTACTGTAAAATAAGTCCGATTACCTATTTACTCTCGGGTCAAAGTGGTTGTTTCTATCGTAGACGAAGATCTAGAAACCTATGCTTGAAGAAGTTTTTTTACGCATAATTTGCAGATTCCTTAATCTGGAAATGTATTTATCACATGTCTTTTCGTCTACATTTTAGCAATACACGTGACCTTTTCCTTTTTTGGAGTTTGCTTTACAGATGGGGTTCCTGAACTGTTCACCCCAATCTGCTACTACTACTACCTTGAGACCTTTCAGATACTTGGATTTAGATACCTTGAAATTTTAATGACAACCTAACATAGGACCTTGACTTTTATTGTTCGGGCAGATGTCTGAATTCTTTAAGATCTTTCTTTTCTTTTGATCTTTTTTCCTTGAAGGGATGAAACCAGCACCCTTGCTCTGTCCTTGTTCTTTGATGATTTGTTCATCGCCCTTTCTGTTTTATCCACCTTTTTACTTTGGGATGTTATGATGTAATTTAGTATCACTGACCTGGGGTTTTTTTGCCAGATTTAGTGTCTTTTAACCCTTTTTTCTTTTTTACCGATTTGTGTATCTGATCTTGAATTTTTTTACTTGATTGTGATGTTTACGGGGGAAAGCAGAACGTTTTAGGCGAAGACTGAATGGGTATATTTTTTTATCTTTTACCTTACACACTACCTTGATCAGACCATTTGACCTTCGTTGGAGACGAGACCTTTTCTTGAAAACCTGAGTACCATGCGCGATTTGATCTACGACCTTTTTTAAACGGAGATCTAAAATCTGGTCTAAAGATCTTTGCCTTGAACAGATCTTTGGGTTCGGGCGCCTTTTACCGTTGTGGGAATGTTTTTTCTGTAAATTACTGTCGCGGATTTTTGGCGGTTTTTTTTGTGTACAAAATCTTCGCCTACTTTTTGTCCCCTTGATCCGAAAGGGTTTCGTATACATTTACTTATCTGCTACCCCTTCGGGTCGAAATATTTTTTTGTAAGATATTTTTGTGTGACAATTTCTTTTTTGATAGGAGACCCGCTTTGACCCTGTACAGAATACTCCCTGGTATTATGAGTTGCTTGATTTGGGCGTTCATCAGACTTTGGTGTTTTTGTAAGGGTGCAAACATTGAAGCAATGTCAGTTCAATTCATCCCCCTTTACTTAACCCAAAAAACTGTTCAAGACATTCTTCAATTTGTTGATTTTAAAATTTTGTTGGGGGAAAGGGGATAAGGTCCCAAGGCGCCTGCTGAGTGACGCCCTTTCGACTAAACTTCTTCGATCTGTCGCACTAGTGACTGCTTGTAACAGTGCATCTTTTTTTTTTTACGAAAAGTTTTGGGTTCCAGGGTTTTGGGGAAAACTAAATGCTACATTCCCCCCCCCTTATTAATTTTATCTGGGAAAAAACTGGAATTTTGAAAACAATATTTTTCCGTAATCTTTTTTTAATTCCCAGGGGAAAACCCTGCCAAAGCCTTTTGTGACAAATCCATAGTCTGTCTAAAAAGCTATTATTTTTTTCTGCCTTTTTCGGTCCTATTAAGGGATTTCTCAATTTCCCTTTGCCTCCGATTAATTTGATGGACTTTATGTGTAATTAAAGTCAGTTGCGGACAAAGCTAATCACAATTTTTAATATTTGGGTATAGAAAACACCAAAAAATTTTTACTTTTTTTTTGTAATTGTTTAAGTATAGAATCTCAGACACATTTTTTTTCTTGTTTATTTAAATTTTTTTTCCATTTAGAAAAAACTGAAGAAAAAATTCCATTTTTTTGGTCAAGAGGTAAAAAAGTTTTTGTTTTGTGATAAATACAACAAAACAATTTATCTCCAATGTTACTATTTAAATCTATTTCCTATAGAATACGAAAAAAAATTTAATATTAGAGTCCAAGGTAGAACTTTTTGTTTCTGATAGAATACGCCAAAAAAAAATACCCCAATACCAACACAGACAGCCCTTGTGTATAAAAAAAACTTTTTTCAAATTTAAACCGCACCCAGACTCAAACAATAAATATTTAAATTCTTATAGCAGTGTATTGATACACAAAAAATTTTTCCATTGGAAAACAAGCTCTTTGGTAAAAAAACCACCATTTATAGGAAAAAATAAACCACCTTTTTTTGCATATCTGTTTTAAAAAAGGTAGGTCTAGAAGATGCTACTCTATGTTTTATTCTGTAATCTTTAGGAACCTGAAGAAGAGCAAAGTGATCAAAAAACTTCACCGGAATGGACGGTTTCGTGAAAAAAATTAACTAATTTTTCCCCAGAAATTGAAAATTCTTGGCTTGAAAACCTGGAGCTTTACAAAAAAACTTATTCTTTTCCCCAAGGGTACAAAAGCCTTTTCCTGACCCCAACCTTTTTGTTATTTTAGATAAAAAAATCAAACAAAGTCGGAATTTAATTTTCCCCCTGCTCAACCCTTCAGCTGCGCTTAAAACGAAAACCTTCAAGTCACTGCCAAACCTTATTATGTAACAATTTCGCCCTTATCCGTGCAGCCTTACAAAATGCAAATCAAGTGCGTCTACCCTTTGGCAAAGATTTTATCTGCCCGAAATTGCCTTTGAAACCTGTCGCCATTTTTTAGCACATTGAATTAAACCACATCAGATATACCCTTTTGCCAGGGGGGACGGGGGTTACCCCAAAAGAAATTTGTAAGAAGAATTCTACGTCTGTTCCTGTGGGGACACTGTAAAGTCGCTCTTTTATTGGGAACCCCCCTAACGACTTCCGGAAGTATTATAAATTTTAAAAAAACCTTTTGGAAAACGGCCGCAAATGTATCACCTCACAACAGAAATTTTATCATTTTTAACGATAATGTTTAGTAACACAAACATAAATTAATTTTTTAAAAAAAATATATTACAGTCTTTAAATACAATTTTTTTTATTTTATCAAATGAAATTTAATAATTCCTTCAAGTGGTGCGAAGTTTGATGTTTCCCGGTAGCCCTTTCCCGATATAACAAGGAACGTGGGGACCTTTTTCCTTAAACGTCTCATTTTTGTCAAAAACATTTTGTAAATCGAAAGATCAAGGCGGTTTATTTTTTCAAAAGAATTTTGACTTCATTTAAAGACAATAATAACAGGGATTTTTCACCTGTGACTGACCCCAAATTTTCACTGAATGTTTTAAAACCTTTTAGCAAGCCTTTGCTAAAAGCTCCTGGCATGGTTAAATGATGTTCTTTCAGTGCACAATATAGAAGGATTAAAATAAAGACTTAATTGAAGCTTTACAACTGGATTGTCACTTTTTCAGTTGTAAGCAGGTAATTTGGGTTTGGGAAAATTTTTCTCAGCTTTAACTGAATAGCAAAAAAAAAAATTTTTTTTTATAAAGATGAATTCTTTTTTAATAAAGCTTGTTAAAAGCAAATTTCCTGGTATTAAATTTGCTTTATGTTTATTATTGTTAATTTATAATTCAAATACAAACCAACACCAGTCCATTTTTTTTCACTACATTTTTTTTTAACTATGTTTCTAATGTATGTAAGAAACATTTAGTGCATTTGCATTACACATATTTTTGAAACTGTAATGTATTAAATTACAATTACATGTAATGCAAAAAAGACTGCATTACACATTACATTGAATTACTTACAAAATTGTAATGCATTGCAATTACATTTTTGCATTACCCCATGTCTGGTCAGTAGGTCTAAAAATAGAAAAACCTTGTGACCTCTCTAGAGGATGTACTTTTCAATGGATCTTCATGAAAATTGGTCAGAATGTTCACCATGATATCTAGGTTGACTTCGAAACTGGATCACTTGCCGTTAAAAACTAGGTCAGTAGGTCAAATAATAGAAAAACCTTGTGACCTCTCTAGAGGCCATATTTTTCATGGGATCAATATGGAAGTTGGTCTGAATGTTCGTCTTGGTGATATCTAGGTCAAGTTCGAAACTGGGTCCACTGTGGCCAAAAACTAGGTCAGTAGGTCTAAAAATAGAAAAACCTTGTGACCTCTCTAGAGGCCATACTTTTCAATGGATCTTCATGAAAATTGGTCAGAATGTTCACCTTGATGATATCTAAGTCAGCTTCGAAACTGGGTCACTTGCCTTCAAAAAACTAGGTCAGTAGGTCAAATAATAGAAAAAACCTTGTGACCTCTCTAGAGGCCATATTTTTCATGGGATCTGTATGAAAGTTGGTCTGAATAATCGTCTTGGTGATATCTAGGTCAAGTTTGAAAGTGGGTCACATGCCCTCAAAAAGTAGGTCAGTAGGTCAAATAATGAAACAAGAGGACCATGATGGTCCTGAATCGCTCACCTGTCCCCACATGACCCAGTTTTAAACCGAGTATGATGTCGTTTTTATGCCCCCGGCATCTAATGATGCGGGAGGCATATAGTGATCGTCCTGTCCGTCCGTCCGTACAAGGTTAACCAAATGGGACCGTTTCGTCAGGTATCAATACCCCTTACTAGAATGACTTGATACTAATGCAGATGTAACCTCTGACCATTCCTCATCTTCAGACATCACCTGACCTCAGTTTGACCTTGACCTTGACCTCATTTTGGACTTAGGTTGCTTTATATGGGCCATCTCTTGGTTAACCAAATGGGACCGTTTCGTCTAGCATCAATACCCCTTACTAGAATGACTTTATACTAATGCAGACATAACCTGTGACCATTCCTCATATTCAGACATCACCTGACCTCAGTTTGACCTTGACCTTGACCTCATTTTGGACTTAGGTTGCTTTATATGGGCCATCTCTTGGTTAACCAAATGGGACCGTTTCGTCTAGCATCAATACTCCTTAGACTTAGGTTGCTTTGTATTCACAAGGATGCCACCGGGGGCATCAAGCGTTTATTGAACGTAGCTTCTTGTTTTTTAGCTCACCTGTCACAAAGTGACAAGGTGAGCTTTTGTGATCGCGCAGTGTCCGTCGTCTGTGTGTCCGTAAACTTTTGCTTGTGACCACTCTAGAGGTCACATTTTTTGTGGAATCTTTATGAAAGTTGGTCAGAATGTTCATCTTGATGATATCTAGGTCAAGTTCGAAACTGGGTCACGTACTTTCAAAAACTAGGTCAGTAGGTCTAAAAATAGAAAAACCTTGTGACCTCTCTAGAGGCCATACATTTCATAAGATCTTCATGAAAGTTGGTCAGAATGTTCACCTTGATGATATCTAGGTCAAGTTCGAAACTGGGTCACGTGCCATCAAAAACTAGGTTAGTAGGTCTAAAAATAGAAAAACCTTGTAACCTCTCTAGAGGCCATATATTTCATAAGATCTTCATGAAAATTGGTCAGAATGTTCACCTTGATGATATCTCGGTCAAGTTCGAAAGTGGGTCATGTGGCTTCAAAAACTAGGTCAGTAGGTCAAATAATAGAAAAACCTTGCGACCTCTCTAGAGGCCATATTTTTCACGGGATCTGTATGAAAGTTGATCTGAATGTTCATCTTGATGATATCTAGGTCAAGTTCGAAAGTGGGTCACGTGTCGTCAAAAACTAGGTCAGTAGGTCAAATAATAGAAAAACCTTGTGACCTCTCTAAAGTCCATATTTTTCATGGGATCTGTATGAAAGTTGTTCTGAATGTTCATCTTGATGATATTTAGGTCAGTTTCGAAACAGGGTCATGTCCGGTCAAAAACTAGGTCAGTAGGTCTAAAAATAGAAAAACCTTGTGACCTCTCTAGAGGCCATACTTGTGAATGGATCTCCATAAAAATTGGTCAGAATGTTCATCTTGATGATATCTGGGTCAGGTTAGAAAGTGGGTCACGTGCCATCAAAAAGTAGGTCAGTAGGTCAAATAATCAAAAAACGTTGACCTCTCTAGAGGCCATACCCTTGAATGGATCTTCATGAAAATTAGTCAGAATGTTCACCTTGATGATATCTAAGTCAAGTTTGAAACTGGGTCATGTGCCTTAAAAAACTAGGTCAGTAGGTCAAATAATAAAAAAACCTTGTGATGTCTCTAGAGGCCATAGTTTTCATGGCATCTGTATGAAAGTTGGGTCTGAATGTTCATCTTGATGATATCTAGGTCAAGTTTGAAACTGGGTCAACTGTGGTCAAAAACTAGGTCAGTAGGTCTTAAATTAGAAAAATCTTTTGACCTCTCTAGAGGCCATATTTTTCAATGGATCTTCATGAAAATTGATCTGAATGTTCACCTTGATGATATCTAGCTCAGTTTCGAAACTGGGTCATGTGCGGTCAAAAACTAGGCCAGTAAGTATAAAAATAGAAAAACCTTGTGACCTCTCTAGAGGCCATATTTTTCATGAGATCTTCATGAAAATTAGTGAGAATGTTCACCTTGATGATATCTAGGTAAAGTTCAAAACAGGATTACGTACCCTCGAAAACTAGGTCAATATGTCAGATAATAGAAAAACCTTGTGACCTCTCTAGAGACCATATTTTTCAATGGATCTTCATGAAAATTGGTCAGAATTTTTATCTTGATAATATCTAGGTCAAGTTGAAAACTGGGTGACATGAGCTCTAAGGGTCACTGTGTCAACTAATAGAAAAAACGACGTCATACTCAAAACTGGGTCATGTGGGAAGATGAGCGATTCAGGACCATCATGGTCCTCTTGTTTTATTATTTGACCTACTGACCTACTTTTTGATGGCACGTGACCCGGTTTTGAACTTGACCTAGATATCATCAAGTTGAACATTCTGAATCACTTTCATGAAGATCCATTGAAAAGTATGGCCTCTAGAGAGGTCACAAGGTTTTTCTATTTTTAGACCTACTGACCTAGTTTTTGATCGCAGTTGACCCAGTTTCGAACTTGGCCTAGATATCATCAAGATAAACATTCTGACCAACTTTCATAAAGATCCCATGAAAATTGTGACCTCTAGAGTGGTCACAAGCAAAAGTTTACGGATGGACAGACGACGGATGCTGCGCGATCACAAAAGCTCACATTGTCACTTTGTGACATGTGAGCTAAAAACCTTGTGACCTCTCTAGAATCCATATTTTTCATGGGATCTGTATGAAAGTTGGTCTGAATGTTTATCTTGATGATATATAGGTCAAGTGGTTCAATCTGTGAATTGTTAGCCCCGACTCGCGGATCAGAACTGACCACCACTTGTCCGACGATCCACAGCCCTAGTGACCATCACTTTGAAATTTGTCTCTACTTGAGCTTGAGGAAATATCATGAATTATACAAAAAAAATTTAATTATTTAAAAACGTCTCATTAAAAGTTGTTTGAATTTTGTGTACAAGTCTCTCACTAGATACAGTATATTGCTGTAACAAAGTTTTGAACATTTGAAATAGTCACCATTAGGTGGGTCATATGGTAATGTTTTAGAAGAGTTATAAAGACTTAAAAAAAAGTCCAATTTATTTGAACAGTTTAAAGCAGATTACTCAAACCCCATAATATATATTGTATTTGTATTTGCTGTTTGATATACCTGTTGCAAGTCACTTTTTCACAAAATAGGTGACAAATTTTACTAAAATACACGCCAAGGATTTTGGCCACAGAAAATCAGAATGTGTGGAAATACTGGCTTACAGCAAGAATAATTACTGTCATGTGTAGGAAGTTTGATCAGTCATACTAATAAGTTTCCACAAGTTGCTGTGTTCTTATAAAATTGTATTTGCTAAACACCTGCAGATATGAATTTTTGCAGCATTATTTCTTTCCCTGTGGCGTAGAGATACCATGTAACACTGTAGAGCATCAACAGGTCTGTTCTCCTGTTCCATGCACTGTCCTAGTAAATTCAGTGCTGTTTCTCTGTGTGCAAGGTTGCGTTCTGTTCTAATGACCCACATAAGTTTAGTCAGTGCTTGTTGTTGTTCCTCTGGTCTCTGTAGGTTGCTGTATGTCTTGTATTGTAAAAAATACAGATATGGAAGTGAGTCTACTACAGCACAATCCATCCAGTGATCACGTCTACCTCTATGTTGAAGGTCCTCTTGGGTTGATCTATGCATTTCATGCTGAAGTTCATGCGGTACACAGTTTATTTCCAAAGGAAAAAATCTTACACAAAATGCAAATATGTACTTAAATTCTGCTGCATCATATTGACAGCAGAGTTGAAAAAATCCTGTCTTCAGGTAAGACCGATAGAAGTAGCAGACACATACAGTCTCAGTAACTTCAGTGCTGTATTGTTCTTCTATATGAGAAAGAATCATAGCAACTCTTTCCATATCTCCAGTACAGTACATTATAGATGCAAGTTTCAGTTTGCTTGAAGCCACATCTGAGTCCATTCCTGCTTCAAGCCAGGCAATGGCTTGAGGAGAAACTGTGTTGTTGATTTGAATGTTCTGTGAGGCTATCAGAGATCCTATTGAGGTACAGTATAAAGGTGCTAGAAGTCTACATGCTGTCTTTTCTAACATGTTACCATCTCTGTAGTACCGCCTAAAATGTAGCACTGTCTGAAACAGAATTTTCAATTTCATTTCCAAACTTTCAACTTTTATCCTATGTATAAAATCATAATGAGTGCTTGAAATTTGTCTAACCACGTCTAGTAATAATTTAGTTGTTAGGATCATAGTGTATTCATCTGGCAGTGGTATATAATGATGTACTTCATTTATCGTATTAAGCTTAATCTGAAGTCTGTCACCAAGGTCATCAATCTGTATCCCAAAAAGAAAAGTTTCATCACATTGTATCAAATTTGACATTCTTTCAAGTAGCTGATGTTTAACTTCTGTTGATATTTTTCCTGCCATTAAATTGTTTTTATGATCAAAGAAATGTGGACAATTTCCTGCTAATATACATCTGTTCATTGTCTGTGCACAGAAGCTTAAACAGTTTAAAATGTTACACTCCTTCCATACAAATGAAGGTTTACTTGCTATACAGTAAAACAAAACTGTTTTACACATGAAACTTGAAATGTAATTTTCATTGTTAAGATTTGCCACATTAATATATGTTTTAAAAATCATTTTCATTAAGATATAAATTCTTATTTGAGTAATATTTAAATTGAACATCAGGCACCGTTCAGCTAATGAGGTAGAAATTCTCCATTCAAAGTCTGCATTTTCACTGACTTTGCTTCCAACACCAACAACAAAACACTTTGTAGTTTTTGCATATCTCTTCATTTCTGCTGTCGGCCATGAATTTGTTTCTTGTCTGTCCAGGCAAACTCTTGATGACTGCGGCCATGATTTACAAAGAAATGCTAGTACAATGTCTGAAGCATGAATATCTGGTTCTGCTGCTAATGCCATTGATGGTCCTTGTCGCTGATGTCCTCCTATCATTACAGTATCAATAATTGTATTCTTGATCAATATCCGTCCACTTGTATCCTTGACATAGGTATTGCCTTTTTCATGTGTATAAGGAAGTGGAGCATCAGGTCTAAGTACCTGTAAAAGACAATATCCAGGTGGTGTGGTTTCATTCTGGATCATCAGGTAGTTGAAACCTGGAGTCCACTCAGACCAATTCTGTATAACAATGACATCTATAGAGCCAAGTGTGTCAATATCTGAGTCCAGTCCTATTGTTGTAGTGCCTTCTGATTGACTGCCTAATTTATATATACTCATTTGTCTACCATCTGCTGTCCTTGTGATTGTATGCATGGTTTCACTCAGTAAAGCTGTCCTCCTCCTCTTCATCACCATATTTTTATTTACTTGAATATCGTCCAGGACCTCAGAAAGTCTCATGGATATATTGTGATAGTAATCTGGCGTATGAAACATCCTGAAATATAATTTTGAGCATGAACTGTCACATGCTTCTACATTTGTATCATTTTCTACTTCAATATATAAGAAATTATTATGAAAATATGACAGAAGTACATGTAATAGCTTACCCTCACTATAGCATATTAAATTTTACTGAACATTACACTTAGTACAATTACAAATTGCTTAAAAAGGGCACACAGATCTTTATTCTTATTGTAGTGTCACAGTAAAATATTCACTGTCTAATTATAATAAATGTTTTAGAGATATGGTAGGTCTAAAAAAATAGATTTAAAAGTTGACAGTTTGCCAAATGATTATGTCTCTACTCCAAGTCTCTCAGACAAACATTTTAAAATTATTTGAAAACTATGGCCTGCACAGCATAGTTTTCTTTATATGGAAAACACCTCATGAAAAAAAGTCAGATGAGCAGTCTACCATATTTAATAAAAAGCAAGTTTGTTAAATGAAAAAAGGACTTAAATATGAAAATAAATGCCAGACACTTAAATGAAAATAAAGAAGCTGATAAATGAAAATAAAGAAGCTGATAAATGAAAAAATGAAACAACTAACCTGCTGAATTTACAGAATTTGCCTACATAGATTTTCCAAATAATTTAACTTCCTCTTTTGGTTTCAACTAATCTTTCAAGGGAAATGACTCTCTTACATCATTGTATATGATAGCCATTTGCATTAAGTCCCTTATAATTTATTATGAGCACTATAATTATGATACTTAAAATTGATTTTTTTAGCTTGACTATAATGAACTACTGGATGCAGTTGTCATTGGTGCTGGTGTGTGCATTCCAGTTTGGTTAATATTTTGTTGTATTTGAATTTATCTCTGGGGTACTGTTGTACAGTTTATTCACTATTTTATGGTATCCTTTATCTTTTATTAATTTATGGATGTCACAAATTTATTCATTGAATTAGAGATATCAGAAATTCATTTTGATGTTAATGATTATCATTAATTATTTTCTGTATCATGAAATACAGTTGTAGATATCACAAAATGATTTATTGATAAGGCCTAAAAATGTTTGTTTCTAATAACATGCTCAAAAAAATAGTAGGTAGGTAGAATTATACCATAGGCTCATGGTGAGCTTTTATGACCAGTCAGTGTCCGTCGTAACTCATGCATCGTGCGGTGTCAGTCGTCCGTTGTGTGTCCGTCAACATTTTCTAAAAAAATCTTCTTGAAAACCACTGGGCAGAATTACACCAAACTTCACAGGAATGATCCTTGGGTGATCCCCTTTCAAAATTGTTCAAAGAATTTCATTCCATGCAGAACTCTGGTTGCCATAGCAACAGAAAGGAAAAACTTTAAAAATCTTCTTGTCCAAAACTGCAAGGCATTGAGTTTGATATTTGGCATGTGACATCATCTAATGGTCCTCTATGAAGATTGTTCAAATTGTGCCTCCGGGATGAAGAGAGGGCCCGCCCCAGGAGTCCCTAGTATTACATAGTCTTATATAGGAAAAAACTTTAAAAATCTTCTTGTCTGAAACTACAAGACCTAGGCCTTTGGTATATAGCATTGCCTTGTGGTACTCTATGAAGATTGTTCAAATTGTGCCCCTGGGGTGAAAAGTGGTCCCGCCGATATTTTGTATATAGCATTGCCTTGTGGTACTCTATGAAGATTGTTCAAATTGTGCCCCTGGGGTGAAAAGTGGTCCCGCCCCAGAGATCCAAAGTTTTACATAAACTTATGTTGGAGAAGACTTTAAATATCATCTTGTCTGAAACTGAAAGGTCTAGGCTTTAGATATTTGTTATGTAGCATTGCCTAGTGGCCCTCTAACAAAATTGTTCAAATAATGCCCTTGGGGTAAAAAGAGGCACACCCTGGGGGTCACTCATAATATGAGTTATATAGGAAAAAATACTTAAAAAATTATCAGATCATATTTCCTAGACTGTTTAATTATATTTACCCGATGTACCCAAGTGTTTACGGGTCACCTTACTGTGACCTTGACCTACTGACCTACTTTCTTATTTTTTAAGATACAGCCTTGAAATTTGGATGACATGTACAGTTTTGCATAAAACTGACTTTCAGTGACCATGAATTTGACCTATTGACCTACTTTCTAATATTTTAGCATCAGTTTGCCATTTGAAACATGTGGCTCATATTACTCAGGTAAGCGATTCAGGGTCATCATGACCTTCTTGTTAGCTCACCTGAGTCAAAGGCTCATGGTGAGCTTTTGTGACCGCTCAATGTCCGTCATCAGTTGTACGTTGTGTGTCCGTCAACATTTTCTAAACAAGAGGGCCAAAATGGCCCTATATCGCTCCCCTGTTATCATTGCACTTAAGGACAAGAAGGTCAAAAAATCATAATCAAGATCAATCAAAAGAATTATGAGAAAATATAGTTGAAATTTTCTTAAAGTTACTTCAAATAAAATTATTTTCAAATCAGGCCAGTAGTTTCATGCCAGAAGGATTACATCGAGCAAAACAAACAAACAGGAACAAAAAGGGCGAAATTTAACCAAAAAGAAATAAAAAATTCTTACAAGGTACAGATATGTCAAAATACACCTAAAAATTGGAGGTACCATCCATGGTGTACCACAGAAAAGTGGTCTCGGTTTTTCCCTATGGCCAATAATAATAAAGTTACTTAATAAGCTATTTATAGTAACATAAAAGGGAAGTAACTGAAAAAAATTATTGTAGGTCAACAAAAGAAGGATCTGCCAAATAAAAACAAGAGCACTGCAATCAGCGCAAATGCAGAGCAATATACACACAAAACAAAGTCATATGACCTTTGACCCCTGAGTGTGACCTTGACCTTGAAGTGAGCCATCCAAATGCATTCTGCACATTGTTTCGATGAGGTGAACATTTGTGTCAGGTTTCTTTGAAATCCTTCAAGGGGTTCAACAGTTACAGAGCAAAAGGAAAATTGCTAACCAACAGATATACAGACTGACAGACACCGAGGCGATAACATAATATGCCCCTTCGGGCGTATAAAAAGGAATCAAGATCTTATGGTGATACAAGTTGTGTGCAATTTTGGTTAAAATCAAATTTTAAATGAAGCTGCTATTATGCCGAAAAGGTCAAAATAGCTTATTTTGGCCCTTTCAGGGGCCGTAACTCTGGAACCCGTAATGAGATCTGGCCGGTTCAAGAAAGGAACCAAGACCTTATGGTGACACAAGTTTTGTGCAAGTTTGATAAAATTCAAATCATAAATGAAGCTGCTATTGTGCAGATAAGGTCAAAATAGCTAATTCTGGCCCTATCAGGGGCCATAACTCTGGAACCCATAATGGAATCTAACCATTTCAAGAAAGGAACCAACATCTTGGTTCGAAATAAGTTGTGTGCAAGTTTGGTTAAAATCAAATCATAAATGAAGCTGCTATTGTGCAGACAAGTTCAAAAAAGCTAATTTTGGCTCTTTCAGGGGCCATAACTCTGGAACCCGTTACGGGATCTGGTCAGTTCAAGAAAGGAACCGAGATCTTATGGTGACATAAGTTTTCTGCAAGTTTAATTAAATTCAAATCATAAATGAAGCTGCTATTGTGCAGACAAGGTCAAAATAGCTAATTTTGGCCCATTCAGGGGCCATAACTCTGGAACCCATAATGGAATCTGGCCAGTTGAAGAAAGGAACCAAGATCTTATGGTGACGCAAGTTGTGTGCAAGTTTGGTTAAATTCAATTCATAAATGAAGCTGCTATTGTGCAGACAAGGTCAAAATAGCTAATTCTGGCCCTTTCAGGGGCCATAACTCTGGAACCCATAAAGGAATCAGGCCAGTTCAAGAAAGGAACAAGATCTCATGGTGATACAAGTTGTATGCAAGTTTGGTAAAAATCAAATCATAAATGAAGCTGCTTTTGTGCAGACAAGGTCAAAATAGCTAATTTAGAATATTAAATATTAAATGAAGCTGCTATTATGCCGAAAAGGTAATGCTTTATATTCTATTTAAGATAAAACTTTCCTGTGCTGCATTTATTTGATTCTAAGTATTTAATAAATTACTTAAACTTCTGCTGTAGAATATTTTGGTTATAATATATCTTACTGTAAAATAGCAGCACAACTTCTTTGTCTGTCAGTAAGTTTAGCGTGACATCAGTGTTAGCCTGTATTATAAAAACAAGAGGGCCATGATGGCCCTATATCACTCACCTGTTATCATTGCACTTGAGGACAAGAAGGTCCTCAGAAAAAATATCTAAGTCCAAAGGACAGGAACAACAAAGGGAAGAAATTTAACCAAAAAGAAAATAAAATTCTTACAAGGTACAGATATGTCAAAATACACCTAATAATTGGAGGTACCATCCATGTTGTACCACAGAAAAGTGGTCTCAGTTTTTCCCTACAGCCAATAATAAAAAAGTTACTAAAAAAAGCTATTTATAGTAACGTAAAAGGGAAGTAATTTAAAAAAAAAAATATTGTAAGTGAACAAAGAAGGATCTGCCAAATAAATCTGTTGACATAAATGAAATTTCAGATCAGTATCTTCATTAGTTACGGAGATATACCCATTTTAATTTGAAATAAAGGGAGGTAATTTGACATAAAATCAGTCCATAGTTATCTGCCCTGATTGGCTCAGTCCAACTAATGACAATCATGAAATTTCAAATAAGTCCTATAAGTACTTTCTGATATAAATCCATTTTGATTACAATCAGGGGAGGTAATCAGATATAAAATAACTCTGAACCTACGCTTGGATCTGATTTGTCATGGAATCCAAGAATTATTGTTGTTGAAGTTATTTTGGAAGTTTGCATCAAATAAAACCATAAATGAAGTCTCTATATGGCTGCAAAAGCCAAAATAGCCGATTTTGGACCTTTAAGGGGCCATAACTCTGGAACCCATGAGAAAATCTGGCCAGTTCAAGAAAAGAACCAAGATCTTGTGGTGATACAAGTTGTGTGCAAGTTTGGTTAAAATCAAATCATAAATGAAGCTGCTATTGTGCAGACAAGGTCAAAATAGCTAATTTTGGCCCTTTCAGGGGCCATAACTCTGGAACCCATTATGGGATCTGGCCGGTTCAACTAAGGAATCTAGATCTTATGGTGACACAAGTTTTGTGCAAGTTTGATTAAATTCAAATCATAAATGAAGCTGCTATTATGCAGACAAGCTCAAAATAGCTAATTCTGGCCCTTTCAGGGCCATAACTCTGTAACCCGTAACGGAATCTGGCCAGTTCAAGAAAGGAACCAAGATCTTATGGTGATACAAGTTGTGTGCAAGTTTGGTTAAAATCAAATCATAAATGAAGCTGCTATTGTGCAGACAAGGTCAAAATAGCTAATTCTGGCCCTTTCAGGGGCCATAACTCTGGAACCCATAAGGGAATCTGGCCAGTTCAAGAAAGGAACCGAGATCTTATGGTAATACAAATTGTATGCAAGTTTGGTTAAAATAAAATCATAAATGAAACCACTATCGTGCTGATGACGGACGACGGACGAAGGGTGATCACAAAAGCTCACCTTGTCACTATGTGACAGGTGAGCTAAAAATAAGCTTGATATTAGGCTAAAGAAGTTGATTTTTTTAATACACTTTTTGAAACTAAGTGACACCCATGTTCTTTTGTCTTTGTGTCCGTCATGTCCTATCCATTATCTTAATTTCTATTGGTAAGATTTTTGGAAAATTAAGCAACAATTGTTTACATCATCAAAACACGTAAGTAGGTCCAAATTATGGTCACACATAGGGTTGAAAGGTCAAATAGATAATTTTGTGTCTGCACCATATTGTCTAAACAGATTGGAGTATGTTCATAATGTTTACCTCTCCGTGATGACACACATATGGCACAGTTCTGTTCCCTAGGTCCAAGGTCAAAGTCATGCTTTGAGGTCAAAGGTCAGATGCCTTATGATGTTGTTCCACTCCATATTGTTTGAAACAACAGGATTCTTAGATTTCTTAGAATAAGTTTCAGTTGTTAACCTTATCCAGACAACATGCACAACCCAGTTCACTAGATCCATTGTCAAGGCCACACTTGGAGGTCAAAGGTCAAGTAACTAAATTTTGTGTCATCTCCTTATCTTCTTAAGGTAGTTCTGCACGTTTGATAAACCGGAAGTGATGGCGTAACGTCATTTACCCGGAAAACGTAGAATAAAACCTGTATTCGGCGTACGGAAATGAAAATAATTTTATGATTTAATCGAAACCTGTTGGTAAATTTATTACAGTAGCACTATTGATATATTTCTAAAGTCAAAATATGATATTAAAACATATGATACGTTAAAAATTCAAAATAATGTCTTAAAATTAGCGTGAAACGTCCGATTCACTTTAATCATGGTCAAATATCTCAAAAATAAGCACACGGACCTATACATTTTATTTCACCAAATCATAGACCATGTGTTTATTTACAACTATGAAAAGTTTCATCAAAATCTACATTGTAGAAAAGTTTCTGTTCACGAAAATGTTATGAAAGTTATGATTTTCTCATAGACTCCCATTACGAAATATTGCATGAGGTTCAAACTTTTCAAATCAGTATAGCAAAAAATAAGCACACGGCCCTATCTTTTTTATTTGCTGAATTTTCTAGGTATATTCTGAAGTTTTGAAAAATCAGAGTTTAATCAATTTCTACATTGTAGAAAAAATTTCGATCCAAAAGTGCAGAACTACCTTAACCAGTGAAAGAATTTCATGCCATCAGATTGTTAACCTATGACACTAGGTCCAGGGTCAAGGTCACACTTGAATGTCAGAGGTCATGATCACAACATTTTACTTCTCTGTATGATTGCACAGCCAGGGTGTATTAACAGAGTTACGCTTTGTTATTTCAGAACTTACAGTTTTGTTAATATCTAAAATTGCCTTTTATAATTACCAAACACTGTCACATGTAGTTTTGCATGACACATTGTCTTTTTATAAGCAGAAGATTTCTTGGTAGTTAGTGACAACCTGTTTTTATTCAGTCGTAAAATTGTTTGCAATGAATACATTCTTTCTCGGAACAAAATGTTTGTAATAGGGAATAATAAGAAGATGTAATCCCAACAATATTAAAATGCAAATGAGAGTTACATTCTTGGAAATTGCTTGAATAGAAATCAGATATTTAGGGATGATTATGATAATTGTTGTACTGTAAAATTGTTACTGTTTGTGGGGAACTCATTTTTCATAGTTGAGTTAATCCACTAAAGTAAAATTCAAACAAATAAGTTAAATTCTCTTTAACTGTATGTTGGAAAGTTAAAATTCATGAATTCATGTCCTCACAAAATAGCCATTTTAGCCAAAACCATGAAATTTTTTGTCCTCAAAATTAGATGATTTTACAGTACTTTTACAGATGAATATTTGACATCAAGATGTTAGACATCTTTACATTATCTTTCTTATAGAAGACAGATTCGCTTTTGTAAGGATGTTTCCTGCAAGTTCATTTGTCACTGTATGCTGACAGAAGGTCAATTTCTCTGTCTCAATATAAGATGATAGAAAAATGTTAATGTCTTCATTTGAAATGCACTACATGATTAAGATACACTAATGAGGCTTTATTGATTTTGCTGAATCATTTAACTTGAAATAAAATTATATGAAAGTGTACTTAGCATGTTAGAACACTTTTAGTAACTATTTATGATTATCTCCCTTTTAACAGGTCTGAATTTATGTTATTCAATACCTTGAATACTAGTAGATTGCTTTTTGAAAAGCATTATTATAAATTTTCTTAAGTTATAGCTTTAACCCTTTGTTTATTTGATAGAGTTTGATTTTAGATATAGTGGAGTTGTACAGGAGGAGTCAGCGACCCTGTCAAGTGTTCCAAGAATCTGCCCCAGTACTAATTTAAAACCTGCTCTTTGTAGATAACTGACAACTTCTCCACAGGAAGGGGACAATTGATGTTAAACTTAGTCCTCTGAGAAATTGTCTCAGAGAAGTTGCGTAGTGATCTGTCTGAGTGAGATTCCCTTGAAGTAGTGATCAGAGATCAAAGTTGCGGCCTTACAAATTATGGACTTGTGCTCAAGCTACTTTTTCCCTTTGAAATAAAGTACAACCTCTCCAGTGCGGCCTTCTTTTAAGCAAAAACCTCTCTTTAACAACATCATCAAAATTTCCCTAAGTTGAAATACACTATCAAATTTACCTCATTATTTAAAGGCAGTACTATACTGTACTCAATCTGTACTGTTGCTTCTTTCAGGTTGATTGGATAAAACTTTTAAACAGTATATTATCCATTTCCAATGTGACAGTCAATGCCTCGGAGAATGTTGTAGTGTATATGCCAGGCTACCTACAGAATCTCACAGAGCTGCTACAACAGATGTTACAGGAAGAAAATGGTAACAGGTGAGACAAGTTACAATTTATATGTGCAGAAAATCAGTGTAGAATGACAGCTTCATTCCTATAATTGTTCTCAGAATGTAATTTGAACAGTTAAAACTGTTAAAGATTAACTGTATCAATAAAACTATTCTAAGCATGCTGAAAAACCAGTGTTACAATTCTGATGTCCTTTTAAAGCATTGTAAAATATCTTGAAAGCAAGCCCATTCCCAATTATGAAAATTGGCAATGTCTGCTCGGTACGGTAAGTACTTCCATAGTATACAAGTGTTCTAAAAGTTAAAATTAATGTGTTGTTATGAGTGTGTATATTGACAGTTTGGTATTTGTTTAGAATGGTGAAGTGATTAAGAATACAGACTTTCTCATTATCTTCCACTGAATGTAAACCATGCTCTTTCCTTTTCTGTACATTCAGGACCTTGCAGAACTACATGATGTGGCACGTAGTAAAGGCGATGACACCATATCTAACAAATGACTTCACTGATGCCAGAAATATTCTTACAGAGGCTATTTCAGGTACTATGATGAAAAAAATGTTCATTGTTGTCAGGTACTATGATGATAAAAATGTTCATTGTTGTTTTCTTGGACTTTCAGTCGCATAAGCACAAGTTTTAGTCTTATAGGTGCCAGATCTAGGTATAATTTCATGTACAAGTAGAACCCATCAAGGAGCTGGACTAAACCTCTTCAGAGAAAATCCCCCGTAGATGATATTTCATAAAGCTGACATACAATCTCTTTCATGCATGCAACTGATTTGCAATGATTTAGCAAATGTATAATCAATTTTTTTAGCTTAACTTTTCGAAGAATAGTCTAGCTATTCAACTCACCCTGGCATCGGCGTCTGCGTCACACCTTGGTTAAGTTTTTGCATGCAAGTACATACAGCTATCATTTAAAGGCATATAACTTTGAAACTTATTTATTCTTTTTCTAGGTCAATTACCAACCTCACTGGGTCATGTTCCATAACTCTAACATGTATTTTGAGCAAATTATGCCCCCTTTTGGTCTTAGAAAATTCTGGTTAAAGTTTTACATGCAAGTCACTGTCTCCAAAACTAATGCAGATATTGAATTGAAACTTCACTTGTGTCTTCGGAGTTATAAAACTAGTTGATAGCACCAAGTCTCATAACTCTGACCTTCATTTTGGCCAAAATATGCCCCCTTTTGGACTTAGAAAATTCTGGTTAAAGTTTTGCGTGCAAATACATACAGCTATTACTAAAAGGCATATAGATTTCAAACTTATTTTTTCTTTTTCTAGATCAATTACCTACCTCACTGGGTCAAGTCCCATAACTCTGACATGTATTTTTGGGCAAATTATGCCCCCTTTTGGACTTAGAAAATCCTGGTTAAAGTTTTACATGCAAGTTACTATCTCCAAAACTAATGCAGATATTGAATTGAAACTTCACATGTGTCTTCGGGGTTATAAAACTATTTGATAGAATCAAGTCACATAACTCTGACATGTATTTTGGTCAAATTATGCCCCCTTTTGGACTTAGAAATCCTGGTTAAAGATTTGCGTGCAAGTACATAAAGCTATTACCAAAAGGCATATAGCTTAAAAACTTATTTATTCTTTTTCTAGGTCATTTACCAACCTCACTGGGCCATGTTCCATAACTCTAACATGTATTTTGAGCAAATTATGCCCCCTTTTGGACTTAGAAAATTCTGGTTAAAGTTTTACATGCAAGTCACTATCTCCAAAACTAATGCAGATATTGAATTGAAACTTCACTTGTGTCTTTGGGGTTATAAAACTAGTTGATAGCACCAAGTTCCATAACTCTGACCTTCATTTTGGCCAAATTATGCCCCCTTTTGGACTTAGAAAATTCTGGTTAAAGTTTTACCTGCAAGTCACTATCTTCAAAACTAATGCAGATATGGAATTGAAACTTAACATGTTTCTTCGGGGTTATAAAACTAGTTGATAGCATTAAGTCCCATAACTCTGATATGCATTTTGGTCAAGTTATGTCCCCTTTTGAACGTAAAACTATTTTGATATTTAACATTTTGGGTAATAATTTCCTGCTTCTGTGACAATATTTCGAATAGTTGAGCTTGGCTGTCTTACGGACAGCTCTTGTTTATATTTGAATGTCATCAGCTGTTTTAAAGCCTTGCTGTAATAACTGTCCATTGAAATATTTAAGAATAAAATAAAAATGAAGGAAAGTTTATGGGAGAGAAGTTGTACAATTATTCAAAATTATGTTGGATGGGTTTTGCCTGGGATAGGTTTTGCCATACTGCAGAAACAGCAAGCTGGAAAGCATACCCACATGACAGAATTCAAAATCTAATAAAGGGGATTTTGAAGCCACAGCGGGACAAAATTCTCCCAAAACATAGTATGTGTTTAGATTAATTATGATCTGACAAACATCTGAGCTTGTTTTCAGTCTTTATTAAGAAGATACATATCTTTATTACATAGAACAAACAAATTGTAGAAATGCTAAAATACCATTAATTTTGTTACTTTTGCATACAACAGTCACATTCTTATGCGCAAAACGGTTGTAACTCCTTCTGTATTACATATAAGTTACAACCGTTTTGCCCTTAGCCCGCGATTTGTATCATGGTTTACCTGCAGTGTCATTATAACTGTTAACTTCCATCTGTAATATTCTTCAACTGTGGAAGAGGCATGGCTATAAGCTGTCTTAGGTCCGGCCTTCATACAGAACACTAGGGAAATGTTGAAATTTTTGAAACCATTCTCTGTTTCAGTAAGAGTACGCTTGTTACGTGATGGTATCAATGCTTAAAATGGAATGTTAACTTGTCAATCAAAATAAGTAGGCGGAAGTGTTGCTCATATTGGCAGATCATGATACAAAACAGAAAGTGTAGGGTCCGCTCAAATAATAAAGTTATTCTCATGAACCCCAACTCTTTCTACTACTTGTCTGACCTCAGGAGTTGCAGCTAGTTAAGCTTTTTGACTCAGTACAAATATTATACATGTACATGTGTAATGGTATGTACAGATTAGTATTTTCAGGTCATTTGATCAAAATAATCTGTTAAAAATGTTACCGATTTATTTGAAATTTCTGCCAGGTGATGAAAAAATTGGGTACATTTTTGACAATATATTTTAGACAACAAGGCAACAACCTTGAATTTCTGCTTAAGGTAGTTCTACACATTTAAGAAACCCAAAGTAATTATTTCATGTGGTCAAATGACCATTAATATATTTGTCAGTTCTTCAAAGGTCAAGGTTTCCAATTAATAACAAAATAATGCTTTTCCTACAGTTGTCAAACATCATAGGATAATTTTTTGTATTCAAAAGATGATCCCTATTATTTTAGTTCATTAGGTCAAAGGTCAATATCACAGTGACTTTAAGACTGAAAATGGTTTCTGATCAATATCTTGAGATCGCTTGGGCTTTTTGACAAAGCTTCATAGCATTACTGTGAAATCATTTAATTTCGTGGGTATGAAATTTCGTGGTTTTTGTCAAAATGGCAATTTTGTGGGGATATGAGTTTGTGGATTTCATTTTTTGAACAAAAATTAATGGGAATTTTACTTGTTTGTTGGGATTAAATTTTGTAGATTGTCTCAACCATGAAATCCATGAAAATTAGTCCCCCCAAGAATATTAATGATTTCACAGTATTGCCTGTTGTCAGAAAATGACCCTATTTATAATCAGATTTACAAGGTCAAAGGTCAAGATCACAACATATAAAATTATGTGTGCAATTTCCTTCATAAGGTCATTGTGGGGGCATATGTTTTTGTACAAACAGATTTTGATTGTGTTTATTTTCTGTAATTGTTTCCTTAGTTCTAAATATTTGATGAATTGTGTAGAACAGGTATAAATAACCCAAATTTTTCATTATGTCCTGTTGCAGCACTGACAGTGAAAATTAATTGGTTTCACCATTGCTAGTTTATGAAACAATCTTGTTATTGAATATACATGTACTTGTTTTATCTCAGGAACGACAGGTGGGGAGGAGTTGTGGCGACATTGTATTACAGACACGGATCAGGTGCTGGGGTTTGCTCTAGGATCCTTGTTTGTGCATGAAGTGTTTAAAGGGGACAGTAAACAAAAGGTATGTCTGCCAACTTCGTAGGGAAATATTTGCAGTCTTACGTTTTACAATATTTTCATGAACAAATTTAAGTATTTAAAGTGTTTCAAGAATACAAGCCAGCAAGTCCAGAATTATGGCCCTTGACTTAGTAAAAAATGCTTTAGAAGGGCCTAAAATTTGTGTTGCATGTATCTAAAAAATAATTTTTTGTAGGACTGTGAAGGAATACTGGAATATTATCAGTTTGTGAAGCATAAATTCATTCAGCCAGACCAGAGTTATTTTGCCCTCATGTTGTTTTGCTGATGTTGACCGGTCCATAGACCAATCATTTTCCAGATGATAACTCAAGAACACTTGCGCCTAGAATCTTGAATGTTGATAGGAGGGTGGTCATGACCCCTGTTGATTCTGAGGTCATTGGGTCAAGGTCAAGGTAACATTGACTGGAAAAAGTTAAACAGTTTCAGAAAATAAATTGTGAATGCTTGGGCCAAGGATTACAAAACTTAATTGGGAGGTTGATCATGACCAGCAGATGGCCCCTATTGATTTTGAGATTAGTTGGTCAAAGGTCAAGGTTACAATGGCCCAGAACTGTAAAGTTTTTTTTACCAGATAACTAAAGAATACAGTACTTTGGTCTAAAATCACATTTGATGTGGAGGTCAACTTTGACTGGTAAATGACCCATACTTATTAATTTGAGGTCAGTGTGTCCATTGTTCAGTGTACAGTTACCAAATAGTTTCTGTTCCTTTAGCAGTTACTCAGTGTATCACAGGTGGCATTTCTTGTTCTACGAGGTCTTGTTGCCCTTGACTTAGTCAAAAATTTGCATAAAGTACATGTCGCATGTTTCTTAAAGCCCATTTAACCTAGGGTCATGAAACATCATAGGATTATTAATGACTTTATTTATTGAGGCAACACTATTAGGCATGCCCAATCTTCCAAGTGGGCCTCAAAATTATGTACAATATTTACAAATAGATTTCAAATACAAATTTGACAATAGCATGATTACAACATTCTAAGCATATGTTATGTTGTTCATTTTCCAGTTTGTTAAATAGGATCTTTTGAACTGCTCAAGACTGTTAGAATTTTTTACTTCAAGAGGTAATGAGTTCCAGATTTTTGGTCCCGAGTATTCAAGGGATTTTCTGTACAGTTCTAAGTTTGGTTTAGGTACTTTCAAGACATTTATTTGATTCTGATCTTAAATTAATGTAAGGATTATGTACAAATTTAAATTTACTTTGAAGATAGGATGGACTAAGATTGTTAATTGATTTAAAGACTAAAACTGCTTTCTTATAATGCAGTCGTTCATAGAATTTCATCCAGTTCAGCTCTTTAAACAAATCTTCAGATGGAAGATCAAAACATTTATCAAGGATGATTCGAGCTGCTCTTTTTTGAAATTCTGTAATTTTTTCCATTGAATCCCTGTTGCAATTACCCCAAATCGTGCAGCAATAATCCAAGTGGGGTAAAATATAAGCATTAAAGAAAAGTTTTCTCTGGGGAATATCTAGGTAGCATTTAATTCGTTGTAAAAGATAAAGTAAGGAATTGCATTTCTTTAGTGTGTTATCAATATGATCTTTCCAGCTTAAGTTATTACTGACATGTACACCTAATAGTTTTTCTGATTCTGTATATTCAAGTTTCATTGTTGAATGTAAGAGGCGATGGGTTCAAAGTATCTTTATTAGTTCCTCTTGATGAGATAAACATTGCTTTGGTTTTTTGTACGTTAGCCGTCATATAATTATGCTTGCACCAGTCCTCAATTTTAGAGAGTACAGATTGTAATTTAGAACTGAATTCTTGTTTGGTGTTTCCAACAACAGTTAAGGTTGTATCATCTGCAAAAATATCAGTGAAACAGTCTTTCAGATGTTGGGGCAGATCATTAATATATAAAATAAAAAGCAGAGGGCCAAGCACAGAGCTTTGAGGGACACCAGACATTATTGGCTTTGATTCAGATATTTTTCCAGAAATACATTCTTTTTGAAATCTATTACTTAAATATGATTTAAACCAATCTAGTGATTCTTGACTAAAGTTATATATTTTTAGTTTTTGCAGCAGTACCGAATGGTTGACTAGGTCGAATGCTTTAGACAAGTCCTGTGTGGTTCTGGGACGATTTGTGTATAAATAGAATTGGAACCACCGTCTTACCCTTGCATGATCGTAAGAGGCGACTAATATGGTCTTAACACTTGGTTTTGCTGTAACTCTGTGATTCCATTAGGTATGCAAGTTTTGAATCCATACCTCATGTTTTTATTTCAATGTAAATGAGATGTGAAACCACAATTTGTAGTCCTGTTTGACGCCATATAACCTATACTGTGTTGGCGGCCATAAAACCCAAATGAATAAACATCATAGGAATATTATTCAGCTATGTATATGTGCATTTGGGGTTCTGGTTGGGTTTCCTGCTGGTCAGACCGAGTTCTGATCCTGGATTTAGTTAAAGGTACACAAAGTATGTAAAAGTTTGTGTTGCATATATCTTAAAAATATTTCAGCTAGTCATGAAACAATGTGTGAATATTATGAACATGTGACTTTGTGCACCTGAGTCTTTATAGGAGTTCACTCTGCCAGACTAGAGTTGTGACCCTTGACTTAGGCAAAAAGATACATTAATGGCATGAAAGTATGTGTCCCATGTACCTCAAATTGTACTTGACCTAGAGTCTTAAAAGATTACAGGAATGTTATATAGCATGTGAAGGTGTGCAGCTGATAAGGATGTCACTTAGCTAGACCAAAGAGCTATAAAAATAAATAGATCGGCAACTTGAAAGGCATATAGAGCAAATCTCGCCAACATCCCGTGACAACTGAATAAGATCTCTTTGTAAGCGTCTGTTGATTACGATTGATCAAGTTGGCAAACGCTTTTAGATAAGGTTACTTTCGGATCGATTGTTTATAATGATAATGGTGCTTTTTTAATGTTACTAATATTTTCTACTCGGGGAAGGAATGAATTTATGATTGGAAGTCTTAAGAAATCAGCAGTTTTCGTTTGAAAAAGGACTATTCGGTTTATTACGCGCCGGGCGTACCGCCAGTTTTATACTTCAGTAAGTGTCTATTGATTTGATCACGACTGATCAAGTCAGCAAACGCTTTGAAATAAGATAACGCTCTAACACGGGATTATCCCCAGTTGCCATTCTGTGTATTTTTAGCTCGACTGTTCGAAGAATAAGTAGAGCTATCCTACTCACCACGGCGTTGGCGTTGGTGTCTGCGTCGGCGTCACACCTTGGTTAAGTTTTTCGTACCAGTCCACATTTTGACAAAGTCTTTTGAGATAAAGCTTTGAAACTTTCAACACTTGTTAACCATCATCATTGCTAGTTATAGGCAAGAGCACATAACACCATCTAGGATTTTGGCTGAATTATGGCCCCTTTTGACTTAGAAATCATGGTTAAGTTTTTTGTACTAGTTCATATTTTGACAAAGTCTTTTAAGATGAAGCTTTGAAACTTTCAACACTTGTTTACCATCACCATGGCCAGTTATAGGCAAGAGTACATAACACCATCAAGGATTTTGGCTGAATTATGGCCCCTTTTGACTTAGAAATCATGGTTAAGTTTTTCGTACCAGTTCATATTTTGACAAAGTCTTTTAAGATAAAGCTTTGAAACTTTCAACACTTGTTTACCATTGTCATGGCCAGTTTAGGCATGAGCACATAACTCCATCAAGGATTTTGGCTGAATAATGGCCCCTTTTGACTTAGAAATCATGGTTAAGTTTTTCGTACCAGTTCATATTTTGACAAAGTCTTTTAAGATGAAGCTTTGAAACTTTCAACACTTGTTTACCATCACCATGGCCAGTTATAGGCAAGAGTACATAACACCATCAAGGATTTTGGCTGAATTATGGCCCCTTTTGACTTAGAAATCTTGGTTAAGTTTTTCGTACCAGTTCATATTTTGACAAAGTCTTTTAAGATAAAGCTTTGAAACTTTCAACACTTGTTTACCATCATCATGGCCAGTTTAGGCATGAGCACATAACTCCATCAAGGATTTTGGCTGAATTATGGCCCCTTTTGACTTAGAAATCATGGTTAAGTTTTTCGTACCAGTTCATATTTTGACAAAGTCTTTTAAGATAAAGCTTTGAAACTTTCAACACTTGTTTACCATCATCATGGCCAGTTATAGGCAAGAGTACATAACTCCATCAGGGATTTTGGCTGAATTATGGCCCCTTTCGACTTAGAAATCTTGGTTAATATTTCGTACCAGTTCATATTTTGACAAAGACTTTTGAGATAAAGCTTTGAAACTTTCAGCACCTGTTTACCATCACCATGTCCAGTTATAGGCAAGAGTACATAACTCCATCAAGGATTTTATCTGAATTATGGCCCCTTTTGACTTAGAAATCTTGGTTAAGTTTTTCGTACCAGTTCATATTTTTTGTAAAGTGTTTGACATATGGCTTTGAAACTTTTATCACTTGTTTAGTATAATAGTCTCTATCTGTAGGAAAGAGAACATAACTCTGTCATCTATTTTGGCTGAATTATGGCCCTTTTTGGACTTTGAAATTGGTTCTGTTTTCATACAAGTCCATGTTTTGTCAAAACTATTTGACATATGGCTTTTAAACTTTGAACACTTGTTTATCATTATGATTTCCATCTGTAGGCAAGAGTACATAACTATTTTGGCTGAATTATGGCCCTTTTTGGACTTTGAAATTGGCTCATATATTGCCATTTAGTGCAAGACTTATCAAAATCAAAGTAATACAGGAACATTGTTTGTCTAATCTATTTATTTCTTTTGTCTGAATATCCGTGGAAATATTTTGACCCCATTCTTCAATCAGTTCTTCAAATAGTCGAGCGCGCTGTCATCAGACAGCTCTTGTTCTTTTCAACCCTTCACATCAATAAATTCTAATCAAATTCTACGTAACTTTGACTGCTAATTTAACTTGTAATATGCCACTTGGAAGAGTTCAGCAGCGAGAAGGCAGGACACGAGCCAGCAGTATGCCAAGACCCCGAGACAACATTGTTAACCCACATCTAGTGGCAAATGAGCCAGGAAATGGCCTGAACAGGTGAAGACGGAAAGAGAGGGTTGATCTCCACCTTGCCCAAAGCATGTCATTATAGTCAAGTAAAGATAAACAAACTTAGATTTTGAACTTCAGCTTTTAGCCAATCAGGAATATTTCCACTTGCAAAACGTCTGGAATTGGCAATCCATGAATTATATCCGACTCACAAATATATCTGCCCTTCAGGAAAATATTACTTTAAGATTGAACTAATTCCCTGACTGAAATCAAATGAAGAATGATTTAAAAATTATTTTACCCCCAGAAACTAGTATCTGGGGGGCTATACTGGATTCCGACTTGTCTATCAGCACTGTTTCTCAGGCATTATTTGCCAGATTTACATCAAACCATGTAGTTATTATCTTAGCTAAGTTGTGCATGTGCAAAATAGGTTCCTATTGGGTGATGGTTATTGACCGGATGGTGGCCCAGTGCTGTGGTTTAGGCTAAGACAGTTTAACCACAGATTTCATGATCTCACCTTCTAAACTTCGGGTCACAGGTATATCAACTCTTGTTGATCGCTTTATATTCTGCTCTGTATGAGACGTGTGTCTGTGACTTAATTGAGTTGGTAGTTTAGGGTCGGTAGACTTTTCATTACTTTTGTTTTGGGTTATCTCAGGTCAAAAGTTTAGTTATGTGGCACTAGCCCGCCAGGTAAAATAACTGGTTTAGTAAACAGGGATGTTTTTTGTAGGTTATTGCATTAATCATGTGACTGGCTTGAATGTTGCCTCAGGTCATTATACGGTGTTGACACAAATGTCACTTCAGGTCTTTATGCTAGCTTACTGCAGACTAAAATGTTGTTTTGGATCATTTTAATATTTTGTTATTAGTCCCCTACTGGTTGAAAACCAGTTTCGGGGACTATAGGAATGCACTTTTCCGTCATTTCGTCCGTCCGTCTGTCCATCCGTCCGTCCGTCCGCAATTTCGTGTCCGGTCCATAACTCTGCCATCCATGAAGGGATTTTAATATTACTTGGCACAAATGTTCCCCATGATGAGATGACGTGTCATGCGCAAAACCCGGACCTCTAGCTCAAAGGTCAAGGTCACAATTGGAGGTCAAAGGTCAACAGGGCTTTTTTCCTGTCCGGTCCACAACTCTCCCATCCTTGAAGGGATTTTAGTATTACTTGGCACAAATGTTCCCCATGATGAGATGATGTGTCATGCGCAAATCCCGGACCCCTAGCTCAAAGGTCAAGGTCACAATTGGAGGTCAAAGGTCAACAGGGCTTTTTTCCTGTCCGGTCCATAACTCTCCCATCCATGAAGAGATTTTAATATTACTTGGCACAAATGTTCCCCATGAGGAGACGACATGTCATGCGCAAAACCTGGACCCCTAGCTTAAAGGTCAAGGTCACAATTGGAGGTCAAAGGTCAACAAGGCTTTTTTCCTGTCCGGTCCATAACTTTCCCATCTATGAAGGGATTTTAATATTACTTGGCACAAATGTACCTCATAATAAGACGATGTGTCATGCACAACTTTCAGACCCCTAGCTCAAAGGTCAAGGTCACACTTAGCAGTCAAATGTTAACATAGCATGAACAGGGTCTGTTTCGTGTCCGGTCCATAACTCTGACATTCATTAAGGAATTTTAATATCACTTAGCACAAGTGTTCCCCATGATGAGACGACGTGTCATGCGCAAATCCCAGACCCCTAGCTCAAAGGTCAAGGTCACAATTGGGGGTCAAAGGTCAACAGAGTTTTTTTCCTGTCCCGTCCATAACTCTGCCATCCATGAAGGGATTTTAATATTACTTGGCACAAATGTTCCCCATGATGAGACAACATGTCATGCGCAAAGCCCAGACCCTTAGCTCAAAGGTCAAGGTCACAATTGGAGGTCAAAGGTCAATAAGGTTTTTGCCCTGTCCGATCCAGAACTCTGTCATCCATCAAGGGATTACAATATTACTTGGCATAAATGTTTCCCATGATGAGACGACGTGTCGTGCGCAAAACCCAATACCCTAGCTTAAATGTCAAGGTCACACTTTGAGATCAAAGGTCAAGAGGATTTTTTTCCTGTCCGGTCTATAACTTTGTCATGCAAAGCAGGATTTAGATATCAGTTGGCACAAATATTCCCCTGGATGAGACAACATGTCATGCGCAAGAACCAGGTCCCTAGGTCTAAGGTCAAGGTCATATTTAGAGGTCAAAGGTCAAATTCAAGAATGACTTTGTACGGGACATTTCTTCTTCATGCATGGAGGGATTTTGATGTAACTTGGACCAAATGTTCACCACCATGAGGCACCCTTGTTTTTAGAATTACGTCCCTTTGTTGTTACTATAAATAGATTTTATTGTAACTTTTTTATTACTGGCGGTAGAGAAAAATCGAGACCACTTTTCTGTGGTACAGCATGCATGTTACATCCAATTTTTAGGTGTATTTTGACCTATCTCTACCTGGTAAAGAGTTTCTTGTGGACTTGTATTATATAGATTTTTTTTTTTTTTTTTTTTTTTTTTTTTTTAAAGATTAATTTCCCTTTGTTGTTACTATAAATAACTTACATGATAACATTTTTATAATCAGCCAAAAAAATTCAATATGAAAACAACTGTAGGTTTTTATATATATAAATTTTAATCCAAGTGTTTTGTTATAACATATTGTATATATAGTACAATATTGTTTATACATCATTGACAGATATCAGTTCATTATGTTATACTGCAGTAGAGAAAATTAGGTGCCTTCCAGTAGGGGACTTTGTATTGCATGGCAATACTTCATTCACTTGTTAAGTTCAATTTTGGTTTATAGGTCTGGCCCTTTGTTCACTGGTAAGACCTAGTTAACATGATTACTTATACAGTGTTGACTCAAAAGTCATTTCGGGGATCTTATGCTAGTTTATTGGAGACTCAAATGTTATTTTTGGTCACTTTGTTATTTTTGTCACTTCGGGTATATAGGTATGGTCCTTTTGTGTATTGGTAAGACCTAGTTAGCATGATTACTGTTTTAGACATGTTTAGTCAATGGCATTCACTATCTAATGCCAAATGTTTGGTGGTCCTTTTTTGGTGTCCAAAGTTTGTACCTGTTGAGGGTGCGTTCCCTTTGGGGACTAGGGGTTTACAATTACGCATTCGGTAGGACTCTTATGGCTAAAGGTTTTAATTCTGGATATAGCTAATATCTTAGTGACTTGAATGTACCTATTCGAATGTGTTTTGTTCTCAGTTGAAATTGTTTGTCTTTTGTATGACACACCCAGTCTCATTTTGGTTAAACCCTGTACTGCATTTGTGTATTATTTTCCAATAGTTCAGTAACGAGCTTTAAAGGTGGATAATCAGATTTTGGCCATGTAACGGATTTGTTCGAAACTTTAGCATCTGATCATTTACACTCATTTATGTTCACTTAACACTTAATACAAATTAGATTTTCACTGGAGGTATTTTTAAAATTTCATTTTCCTATCCTGGTTGCCCAACCAAGATAGAGTTATTTTATCATAAGTATAAATTTGATAAACATACTTTGCCTAAGGAAATTTATAAATATTAGACATATTGTAATATATTTGTAAAATATTTGCATTAAAAATTATGTATTTAGATGGAATTCATTAGAAACGCAAGTTTGAAAAATTATTATTATCTCCCTTTGCCTATCTTGGTTGCGCAACCAAGATAGATTGGAAATAAATGAATTCAGAAGCTACACACAGCTTTTAAACTTGCATTTTGGTTCAGATTGTTCAATAGTTGATATGTCTATCAAATGCAAATGTAAAACTAGACATTGTATCGAAATAAAAAGAAATACTCAGCTTTTTATATACTTCCATATTAAAGGGGAGTAATTACAAAATTTTATTTTATAAAAATAATAAAATATCCATTTCAAATAGGAATCTAACTCTATGTAATCGGTCTTTTTGTTCCTTAAATAACTCCCTACCAGAATATACAGGCTGTCAACTGATTCCTATATTCCTATATTTTCCTATATTTCGGATCAAGATCCTATATTCTGAAAAGCCTCCTATATTTCCTATATTTTCCTATATTTTGAAAAATATTCCTATATTTTTTAGTAAATTTCTTGCCGATGAATAAGAGAGTAAATCTTGATTTGATACTGCTTTTTGATTCTTTATTTTATAGGTAAGAAAATTCCCATGTCTGCCACAGCATCACCATCCTTAAGATAATGTTGTTTTGCTCTTCTTCATTATCTGTATAGTCAATTTGCAAGGCAGTGAAACAGGACATGGGTCTTTCAGGTAAATCAAAGTCTCATTCAGATGTTTTCTTTCAGATACTCCCCAATGATGAAATACAAGGCAAATCTCTGAGGTCTCTAACATCAAAAAAGTATAGTAAAGATGACAAACTGGTGCATAAGTACCATGTCTGTTTTAAATATACAGTTCATGCAGTTTTACCAAAATTCAAAGTCTTCATTTACTGAATTGTCAACAGGAAGATTTTCTCAGAGACTGAGAACACTGCCCAAAAAGTGTTGACCAAGGGTGACAGTAAAACAGTGACTGCTACAGCCTCTGGAGCATCTAATAAACCAGCTACTGTAGGTTCAAGCGATATTGAGCAAAGGCAAATACAACATGTATACATAAGTCACCCTTTGAAACATAAAGTCACAGAATCTGAGCTGTTGTGATGTTTTAAAGTAGCAGCAGATGATTTTTCATTCAGATCATGTGATGGCCTTGACAAATTGTTTCAGAAGATGTTCAAGTGTGATATTGCTGATCGGTTTTCTTTGTTAAGGACAAAGGCATCATACATAGTTTCAGAAGCCATAAGACCATTTTTGACAGAAGCAATTGTGAAGGAAGTTATAGATGGAAATTTAGGGTATGTTCTTATGTTTGATGAAACTACTACAGCACAGCAATGTAGACAAATGGACATACTGATAAGATTTTGGAGCAATATTGAGGGAGAAGTGTCTGTGAGGTTTTTGAAAGCTTTTCACTTTGGCCGTGCAACAGCTGACATTGTAAGTGAAGCTTTCCTTAAATTAGGGAATGATTTTGAAGTAGACCTACCCATGAAGAATTTGATAAGTCTCTCATCTGATGGCCCGAATGTCAACAAATCCATTCACAGAAAAGTCAGTGAAAGTTTGAAAGCAGGTGGCAACCTGGGTTTGCTTGACTTTGAACCCTGCAACCTCCATACAGTGCACAATGCTTTTAGAAAAGGTCTCAACTGTTTTGGAAGTGATGCAGAAGAATTAACTTTTGACATGACATATCGGTTCTTCAAGCAGCAGCCAGTCAGAAGAGAAGATTTTAAAGACCTTCAACTGGAGTATGACATGGATGAGAGCCTGTTCCTAAGACATGTACCAAGCAGATGGTTGACATTGTTGCCAGCCATGACCAGAGTATTAACAAACTGGAGGGTAAGTGTGAATTATTTCAATGTCCAACTTCGAAAATCAATGAAATCCAAGTCTGCACGAAAACAGCTTGAGAGCAATGAAAGGTACAGAAGAATATGTTGTGGGCTTTGTATCAGTCTTCTGTCTTGTCTGGATTGTGATGCTGTTGAAGAGAATGGTAGACATTCTAGACATTGATTAATGTAGAAACAGTAAGACAGTAAGTGTACAGGTAAGAGTTGATAGTATATGTACCAGTAAATGAAAATATGTGTTGTTGAAAACTCCTATATTTTGCCTCAAAACTATCCAAAAACTCCTATATTTGTTGTGAAAATATTCCTATATTCTTCCTATATTTTGGAGAAGACCTGGTTGACAGCCTGAATATACAAAAAGTAAAAAAAGTCATTAAATGTTGTTTAAATGTGATTGACCACTTTTAACGCCAAACTTGGAGCGGCAGTTTCAGCCCAATTTATACTAATTCATTTGAGAGCTTCATTTAAATGTAAACTTAACTCAGTGATTGATTTAAATGTTTGGTTATCGAGTTTACTTGTATAGTCGTTAAGGTGCTTAATAAATATAGAGAAGACAAGACTATGTGTGTTTAGTCTTTTATTTTGATTAATTATAAATAAATGACATCCTTCAATTAATACTCTCTGAAACTGCCCTTGTCCTGAAGGAACATATTATTCATTGGTGACTATCATGCATAGTGTTTTAAATAGGTAAATAACCTATATCTATCTTTACTAGACAGTTATTTTATTTTAAATAGAAAAAATGCTAAAAGGGATAGAGTGATAAAAAGTATTTATTAAGTTACCGTCCTCTGTGAGCAATTCAACATGTGATTTTGGAAAGACACCAATCTTGTTATCAAGTTCCCCTTTCCATAGGTTGTCTTCTGGCATGTCAATGATGTTGATTATCTCCCCTTCAGTAAGGTTAAGCTCTCCTTTGTTTTTGGCATCATAACCGGAAAGGACTTTGGCTTGTTTCCCTGTTGTTTCTTTAATTTAAAAGTCAAACAGAAAATACTGATTAGTTTTCAGAATACAAATTCAAAGCCATCTTGTGTTTTCTTTCCACATTCTCACAACTCTTACAGTCCAATAGACTAACAGTTAAAAAAGAAAGGTGATGAACTGAATAAAAACACAGAGATAATTATGGGCTTATTTTGATTTCTTTCACAAAATTAAAGTAATGGGAAATTAACTTCTGTCAGGGCAGAAATGAAAACATACATATATATATCCCTGCACAGTAGATTTCAGTTACTTGCATATGCTTTTTGTTGTGACAAAATATGCAGTTAATAGGAGTATTTGTGAATTTTATATGGGAACTTACAGGACCCATACGAGGCAAAATAGAATATAGATCAAAAGAGAAGAAGAAAAAAACGAATATCTCTAATACTTGCCTACAGTTTGTCCAAATTTAGTTACGTTTCTTGTTAGGTCAACTATTAATGGATTTCTTTCATAAACATACCTGTGTGAAAAAATGATGTGAATATATTAAGGATAAATTGACAGTAACGAAATTAAGATTGCTTTATAAAGTGGAAAACATTTACTATTATATGGGCAGGAATGTTCAGACAAAACAAGAATGTCTCATTCTTGCATTTCACTTGGCAAATTTCTTCCTGTAGTATTTCCAAAAGGACAATATTTAATCATTTCATCCAAGAAAACCATTGACATGTTAACATCTTTATTCAAAAAACATTTCTACATTATTAATAAAGGAGCATGTTTATTAAAAAATTAGTGTTAGTGTTTCTACGCAATAAAAATACAAAATCATAGCTGTTAAAAAATGTTTTGACCTATTTCTAGTTGTTGACACTTCTGCCATCAGTGGTAATGATTGCCATCACTCCAATTTATCTACTCAATTTCAAATGTACCCCTAAATATCTTTTCCCATCTAAATTATCCATATTATTATGTAAACTCGCCAATTAACACAATCTAAAAATAGTCCATATATACACAGGTTTACTGATGTCATCAGAGCGTGACCTTGCTAAACTTTTATTGATAGAGAGTGATAAATTAAGTCAGCCTCAGTGTGTAATTAGTGATTTAATTTGATGCTTGGAATTTTGGATTTAAACTTTAGCCATTGCCCACTGGAATGTAAAAACTGTCTGGCTAAGGCTGACACTTTTGGTGGTTTTTAGACGATAACTTTGCATTCAGAAATCACACGGGCATCACATTTCAAATGTATAATTTTAGGTTCTTTTTAAATCTTTATGCAAAACAACAAAATCGTATATTGCTGATTTCATCGTAAAAAAGTCATCCAAAGTGGGCCAGTAAAAGCTGTCAAAATCGACCTTCAGAGTGCTTAAATATTCGGACACTATTCGGGTATGAAATGCAACGAATCAGTGCACTAAAAAATAACAATGAACACGACTTTGTTTGAAACAAAGCAGTCAGATTCAGTCCTGTAAAAATATACAGACATCTCCGTTTGATTGAAGTTTTATTACCTGTTAATCACGTGATCATATGGACTAGTTTCTAATTTAATGTGTAACTGCCAAACATTACAATAATATAATACGCAATAAAATCTATCTGAGCGAAAATTAATGTTCACAACTATTCTTACCTACATGCAGATTCTGTCACTGTCGTTATACTTTTTGACACAACTACGGGGATCACTATAATGACGCCGCGCAGATTTTATCTAATTAATTGCTTCCCTTGTCTGCAAAATGCTGGCATTTTCTTCTCTATTGAATTAATTATTATATAACAGAAATTGGTTCAATTTCTTAAATAAATATTGAGAGCAGTACAGAATTCTACAACATGTTTTTACATCAGTTTTGATCAAGTAAGAAAAAGGAAGAATATTTTTCTTATTTAATCAGTACCTCGTCGCACCTCAAATAACTGGCGCGCGCTGTATGACGTCACCCCCTGCGACACACAACGTTTACTTTTAATGGTGCGGATGTTTGAAGGTAATTTTCTCTGGAAATACTTCCATTCATACACTGTTGTTGACAACCGGTCATCAAAAGCGTTTGTTTACGTTGATCCTGTTCATTTCAGTAAAAAAATCATGAAGTGTTTTTTAACGGTGTCCGAATTATTAAGCACCGTCCGGATTTAGGCACTGGACCAGTAAAGGTATATTTAAGTTTTCCGTACGTCCAGGAAATTGGGTCTGAATCCGGGAAACTCCCAGACTATCCGGGAAACTTGACATGTTTGCAAGTTTTCGTGTTGGCAGGTATGAATTTGTCGTGTTGTCGTGACTTCACGATGTATGTACGACTATTTAATAATGTGATGAAGGAGGTAGAACTTCTTTTTTGTACTAATTTGTTAGGCATCAGCTGATTTTTGTTGTGCGCATGTTTTATGGGAAACACTAAGAATAAACTTGAAAACTTTACAAAAAAGGTATTTGTCGTATTTGTTAACAAGATGAAAACATGTAAACTTGACAGATAAGGTATAATTATGTCATATTTTTGTGTCGGTGGGGCGAAGTCAAGACAACATAACAAATAAAGGGCACAAGCATGACATATTCATACCTGCCATGAAAATTCAACGAATAAAGTGTTTGTTTAGTTTTTGTGTTGTCAAGTTTTCCCCTCTCCGACCCAACATGGCAGATATCAGCCAACATTATTTATACACAGATAATTTTTATACATAATACATGAAAAGAAAATATTTAAAAAATAACCATTATACCAATCTACTTTGTTCCCTGTTTTAATCTTGTTTACTTCAGCTTCTATTTCTTGGAGTCTGTTGTTTGATTTTTTCACGGCAATGAATAGTTGACTTAGATCTTCATTTCCCTCATGGTTATTAAGCTCAGCTTTGAACTCTTTTAGCTCCTCTGCTAGAGCTGTGTTTTCAGTTTCTAAAGTTTTCAGTTTTCTCACATTTTCTTCCTTTCTGGTTTGTACTTCTTTTCTTACTTGATTTTCAAGCTGGTCGTAGAATTTGTTCATCTCATCCCTTAGCTTTTTGATAGCATTTAAAGCATCAGTGCTCAGGTTGTTTACAATTTTTGAATGTTTTTCATATTGAGATTTGTCCAGATCTAAATCTAGTTGTAGCATTCTAATTTTGTCATAATGTCCTTCAAACTCTTTTGTCTCATCAAAACCCTTTGCTACATCAGGTATATAGTCACGCTTGCCATGATCATGGTGCAGTGTAAGAGAACATATTTCACAAACAGTCTTTTCACATTGCTGGCAATAATATTTTATTTCTTCTGTTTTGTGAATTTCACATTTTTCCCTCTCGTATATCACATCTTCAAGTATTTCCCTTGCTTTAGGTGTTACCCAAAACCTGTGCTGTTTGGTTTGTCTGCCTTTCTTGTGTGTTTCATAGCAGTGTTTACACAGATTCAGGTCGCATGTTTCACAAAATTTTTTTGCTTGATGCTTTTCAGATTTGTGTGGTAATTCACAAAACATTTCAGCATTTCCTTGAAAATTTCCTGCAATTGGCAGTGTCATTTCACTCTTGCATCTTCTTCCGAGGTTTGACATTTTTGCTAAAAATACAAATATTTTCATAGAAAATAACATTAAGAACAAAAAAGCTATGCTTTAAACTTGATTATTATCTACAGATAAGCTTTAAATACCTCACATGATCAGTAGTTCTGTCAATACTGTATTTGAGTTACAAAACATCAAAGGGTACCATATCTTGAATTTAACTTTCATAGGGAGAAAATTGTTTTTGGTCTGGTTGACCTTCTGTCCGTCTGTCTGTCATTTTATGTCTGCATTTTATCTTTCTGTAATTTTGATTAATATAAATTATTATGATGTTAAGAGATTTATGTGGTAGAAAGCTTCCCAGCTGAAACAGAATCAATTTTTAGACTGCTCAACTATACGATGTATTTGGAAACTGAAACTGAATGATTTGATTAAACGCCTATTTCTATACAATGACATATTCAATGGCGTTGTACATAATAGCAATAATAATAATGGTGGTGATGATGGTGATAATAACTTTATTTAAACAAACAGTGATGACTGCCCCCACCCCCCCCCCCACCCCCCACCCCCACCACGTGGCCATTTTACCCCTATTGCCGAATACCAGTGCTTAAAGCCTTCACATGGTACACCCAGACGGGCTGCATATTATAGAGGTTTAAACCCCCTGGTAAATGGTGCCATCACTTATTATTATAAAAAAAGAAATTCCACACACTACCCTACCCATAGAGCCTGTATCAGCAAGTACATTTTTAGCTCGACTACTCAAAGTAGTAGAGCTATTGGACTCGACCGTGCATCCGCATCGGAGTCCCGATTTGGTTAAGTTTTTGTATGTAAGCTGGTATCTCAGTAACCACTTGTGGGAATGGATTGAAACTTCACACACTTATTCACTGTGATAAACTGACTTACATTGCACAGGTTCCATAACTCTATTTAGTTTTTTTTACAAAATTATGCCTCTTTTTCGACTCAAAAATTTTTGGTTAAGGTTTTGTATGTAAGCTGGTATCTCAGTACCCAATAATGGGAATGGATTGAAACTTCACACACTGGTTCACTGTCATGATATGACATGCAGTGCAAAGGGTCAATAACTCTACTTTGTATTTTTACAAAATTATGCCCCTTTTTCAGCTTAGCAGTTTTTGGTTAAATTCTTATATGTAAGCTGGTATCTCAGTACCCACTAATGGGAATGGATCGAAATTTCACACACTTGTCCACTGTCATGAGCTGATAAGCACTGTGCAGGTTCCATAACCCTGTTTTGCATTTTTACAAAATTATGCCCCTTTTTTCGACTTTGTATTCATTCAGTTGACAGGGCTGTTGAATAGTCTAGCGTTGCTTCCTCCGACAGCTCTTATTGGTTAAGTTTTTGTATGTAAGCTGGTATCTCAGTACCCACTAATGGGAATGGATCGAAATTTCACACACTTGTCCACTGTCATGAGCTGATAAGTACTGTGCAGGTTCCATAACCCTGTTTCACATATTTACAAAATTATGCCCCTTTTTCGAATTTTGTATTCATTCAATTGACAGGGCTGTTGAGTATATAAGTCTAGCATTGCTGTCCTCTGACTGCACTTGTATTTAATGGAAGTATGGATTACTATCATACTTAACCCGGCATTTGCATTGGAATCTATTCCGCGTTCACACCTTGGTTAAAGTTTTGATGTATTTTCACTTTATCTCTGTTATACTATTGTACTGGTATGGATTATTTTTGTAGAGCAGAATTTTTGGATGATTGTTTCTGTTTGGGTTAAGGTATTGGAATGAAACTAGTTTTAATTTGCTGAAATGTTTGTGTCATCAGGCGATGTGTCAACAAATAATGGGCTTGACATTGTTGCCCTTTGGGCTTCAACATTCTAGTACTATACAGCATTAAAATAGTTAAACATGCTGTCTCCAGTGACAGCTCTTATTAATTTGATTTCTTGAAGAACAGGTAGAAAGCTGTGAACTCAGGTGAGTGATCTAGGGCCATCTTGTCCCTCTTGTCGCAGATCTTACCATTACTGTTTTCTTTAAGGATAAATTGGATCATCTTACTATATCTTTATCAGTAAACTGTAATAAAACATACAAAGGATTTCTTCTACAGTTGTCATTTAAAAGAATTTTTTTATCACTAAGTTGGCTGGCATTGTGTGTAAAGTACTGATCATTAGTTTTATCTTCCCTGATAGGTAGTGGAGGACTTACGTTGTAACATGAATGCAGAGATTATTTATGAGCCTTATCACAGCAAAAGGTTTCATTTTGTTCTCATTTTGTTTTCATTTAGACTTTGTAAGTTTAACAATGTAATGAATTTTAACCAGATTTTTCAAAGTTGAAGAACTGATTATGAGATCGGCAATGTTGGGCAGTTTGGCAGGCAAACTGGTAGATGGTCAGCATCAAGTTTTTCATTCCCATTCACTCACTCAAGTTTTGGTTGAGATATGAAATGAAACTTGGCCTATAGGTAGTTTACAGTAGCACAAAGGTTTGGATTGTATTTTGGGTCAGTGGAGTCAAGGATATTCTTTACTAAATATAGAAAAAGTACAATCCAGGTTTCCCAGTCATGGAATGTCATGGAAGAAACTTTTTTTTCAAGATAGGAAGGAGTCAAGTTTTTCAATTTGTCAGGGAAATTTGGAAGTTTGGGAAGTCAGGGAAATTTGGAATCAAGGCCGAAAGCAGAAAAATCAATTTGTCAAAAAGCAGAAAGAATGAAAATAAAATGCAAAGGCAGTTTCTTTAATTTTGGAGAATCCGGTCATTGTTACAAATATTTCAGTTAGCTCTATAATTTACTCAGTATATTATAATTTATCTATCAGTATGTCTTAGTAATTAAACAAAATTATTCTAGAAATTTATTAGAACAGTAAAGACTGTAGAATATAAATCTTTTAAGAAAATTATTTATACACAATGGGAGGTTATACATCTGGGGCCGTATTCATTGATTATTATGTCTCCCCCAGGAGACATATTGTTTTTGCCCTGTCCATCCGTTCGTCCGTACGTCACACTTCATTTCCGAGCAATAACTGGAGAACCATTTGACCTAGAACCTTCAAACTTCATAGGGTTGTAGGGCTGCTGGAGTAGACGACCCCTATTGTTTTTGGGGTCACTCCATCAAAGGTCAAGGTCACAGGGGCCTGAACATTGAAAACCATTTCGATCAATAACTAGAGAACCACTTGACCCAGAATGTTGAAACTTCATAGGATGATTGGTCATGAAGAGTAGATGACCCCTATTGATTTTGGGGTCACTCCGTCAAAGGTCAAGGTCACAGGGGCCTGAACATTGAAAACCATTTCCGATCAATAACTAGAGAACCACTTGACCCAGAATGTTGAAACTTCATAGGATGATTGGTCATGAAGAGTAGATGACCCCTATTGATTTTGGGGTCACTCCGTAAAAGGTCAAGGTCACAGGGGCCTGAACATTGAAAACCATTTCCAATCAATAACTAGAGAACCACCTGACCCAGAATGTTGAAACTTGATAGGATGATTGGTCATAAAGAGTAGATGACCCTTATTGATTATGGGATCACTCCGTCAAAGGTCAAGGTCACAGGGGCCTGAACATTGAAAACCATTTCTGATCAATAAGTAGAGAACCACTTGACCCAGAATGTTGAAACTTCATAGGATGATTGTACATGCAAAGTAGATGACCCCTATTGATTTTGGGGTCACTCCATTAAAGGTCAAGGTCACAGGGGCCTGAACATTGAAAACCATTTCCGGTCAGTAACTTGAGAACCACTTGACCCAGAATGTTGAAACTTAATAGGATGATTGGTCATAAAGAGTAGATGACCCCTAACAATTTTGGGGGTCACTCTGTGAAAGGTCACGGTCACAGGGGCCCGAACATTGAAAACCATTTCCGGTCAGTAACTTGAGAACCACTTGACCCAGAATGATGAAACTTTGTAGGATGATTGGTCATGCAGAGTAGATGAACCCTAACGATTTTAGGGTCACTCTGTTAAAGGTCAAGGCCACAGGGGCCTGAACATGGAAAACTATTTCCAGTCAATAACTTGAGAACCTCTCGACCCAGAATGTTGAAACTTCATAGGATGATTGTTCATGCAGAGTAAAAATGACCCTTATTGTTTTTGGGGTCACTCCATTAAAGGTCAAGGTTACAGGGGCCTGAACATTGATAACCAGTTCCGATCAATAACTTGAGAACCACTTGACCCAGAATGTTGAAACTTCATAGGATGATTGAACATGCAGAGTAGATGACCCCTGTTGATTTTGGGGTCAGTCTATTAAAGGTCAAGGTCACAGTGGCCTGTTCATGTAAAATCATTTTTTGGAAATAACTTGGGAACCACTTGACCTACAATGTTGAAACTTAATAGGATGATTGGACATGCAGAGTAGATGACCTCTATTTATTTTGAGGTCACTTGATCAAAGGTCAAGGTCACAGGAGCCTGAACAGTGACTTGAGAACCACTAGGCCACGAGTGTTGAAATTTAGCGGATGACTGGACATGCCAAGTAGATGATCCCTATTGCAGCCAACTATCAGTGTCTCTTTGACTTTCGCTCCTGACCCCTATTGACTTCTTGCCTATAGGACTTTGCATTGGGGGAGACATGCGCTTTTTTACAAAAGCATTTTCTAGTTTACTTAAAAGTATTACTTAAGTAAGAAATTTATTTTACTTAAGTAAGTAATTCTTAGCTTTTATTGTGGACGAAAACATTAAAAAAACAACAACATTAATTTCAGACAGATACAACATGCACAATTACGTTTAAAGTGCTTTTATCTGAAAAACAACACTTTAATCGTACTCACGACGCTATTTTGTTTTCTGACTTAAGTCATTTCTTACGTATCTAAAGTTTAAGCTGTTTTATGAATAGGACTTAAGTTGTTTACTTAGACTTAAACCTTGCGTGAGTCTTTATCATGATATGAACTTGCGCATCTCCTAGTTTTTGTCTGCCTCCACCCCCTATTTTCAGAGTTATGGCCCCTGAAGTAGTCAAAAATGCACATTTTCACCTTGTGACACACTTAGCTCAAAAAGTATATGATATAAATGGATGAAAACTTGCAGGAGTCTTTATCATGATATAAACTGGCACACCTCTTATTTTTTGGCTTGCTCCACCCCCTATTTTTAAAGTTGTGGCCCCTGAAATAGTAAAAATGTGCACATTTTCACCTAATTATGTGCTTAGCTCAAAAAGTATTTGATACAAATTCATGAAACCTTGCTCGAGTCTTTATCATAATGTGACCTTGCACACTTGGCATTCTTCTTGAGAATCTTAGCACTGATTACAGAGTTATGGCCCTTGATATAGCCAAAATAGTGGACTTCTTGTTTGTGATGCTCACAGCTCAAAAAGTATATGGCCTAGAATAATGAATCTTTTTCATGGAATGTTTGTTGAGGCTATACCCCTTAAGACTGCAAACATTTGAATTATTGCCCCTTATTTGTGACAAATGTACCAGTGGGGGGCACACCCTGTGTCTTACAGACATATTCTAGTTATTACTGGTCGTAGGAAAAACAAGACCACTTTTCTGTAGTACAACATGCATGTTACATCCAATTTTGAGAAGTATTTTAACCTATCTCTACCTGGTTAGGAGTTTTGTGTGGACTTAGGATCACTTGATGGATCTTCATCAAACTTGGTCTGTTGTATCATTATAAGGTCCTCTCCTTGTTATGTTCAAATAAGGGCTCTCGGATGCATTGAAATATATCTTTAAATAACTTTTTCTCATGAAGTGCATGTTGTGTGTTTGTCAAACCTGGTCTTGTATAAAATTTCTTTCATGCTATGTAAACACTTTATATACCTACCTTTTGCTTTGTAAGAGTTCCAGAAAACGCCAAACTGATTTGGAATAAATCTTTTATTTAACAACATTTAGTGGAAAAAGAGGTAAACTGCACAAAGGAGAATCAGATTTTTGCAGGTCCGCAGGATGCAATGTACATTACAAGAGTGGGTCCTAGGCCCAAAAATTGCATCTGGGAAAAACCGTGTATCCTTGCAAAATGTTTTTTTTATTTCAGGCTGAAGATATGATAGAAGAAATAAAGACAGCTTTTAAGAACAACCTACCAAGTTTGAGATGGATGGACAATGAAACAAGGGCTGCTGCAATTGATAAGGTAAATCACTTGATAAGTTGTTCATATGATAACTCCTTTATGAAATGTGAGATCAGGTAGATTGCATAATAAATAGAGATAGGGTGAAGCCATCATAAGTTATGAAGAAGTTCAATAACTGAATAAATAAGATCGTTAAGCTGGAATAGTTGATAAGGTACAACCTTAGAAAAATTGTATAGTCATTTATGGTATTAAACATACAGTCCAGCTCCCTCATGAAAAAGTATGTCTGAATCAGTTTGAATTTTTCTGAATTTGTCAGATTTCATACTGAATATTTCCAAAGTGTTTCAAAAGTAGAAGATAACATGAAAGTACTCAAATCAACACAAATTATATCTGAACATCTTCTGAAAGTATCTGAATTGGGGCTGACTTTTTTCAGATGTAGTCTGAACACTTCTGAATCTCAGTAACGAAAATTTTCTGAAAACTGGCTGAATTTGTCTGAAAGTGTTCCATTTTAAGGACAAATTCAGAAATCTGAATTTTGGCTGATTTTTAGCTCACCTGTCACATAGTGACAAGGTGAGCTTTTGTGATCACCCTTCGTCCGTCGTCTGTACGTCCGTCCGTCCGTGCGTCAACAATTTCTTGTCTGCATGATAGTGGTTTCATTTATGATTTTATTTTAACCAAACTTGCACACAACTTGTATCACCATAAGATCTCGGTTCCTTTTTTGAACTGGCCAGATCCCATTATGGGTTCCAGAGTTATGGCCCCTGAAAGGGCCAAATTTAGCTATTTTGACCTTGTCCGCACAATAGCAGCTTTATTTATGATTTGATTTTTACCAAACTTGCACACAACTTGTATCACCATAAGATCTTGGTTCCTTTCTTGAACCGGCCAGATTCCATTATGGGTTCCAGAGTTATGGCCCCTGAAAGGGCCAAAATTAGCTATTTTGACCTTGTCTGCACAATAGCAGCTTTAATTATGATTTGATTTTTACCAAACTTGCACACAACTTGTATCACCATAAGATCTTGGTTCCTTTCTTAAACCGGCCAGATTCCTTTATGGGTTCCAGAGTTATGGCCCCTGAAAGGGCCAGAATTAGCTATTTTGACCTTGTCTGCACAATAGCAGCTTCATTTATGATTTGAATTTAATCAAACTTGCACAAAACTTGTGTCACCATAAGATCTCGGTTCCATTTTTAAACCGGCCAGATCCCTTAATGGGTTCTAGAGTTATGGCCCCTGAAAGGGCCAAAATTAGCTATTTTGACCTTGTCTGCACAATAGCAGCTTCATTTATGATTTGATTTTAACCAAACTTGCACACAACTTGTATTACCACAAGATCTGGGTTCCTTTCTTGAACTGGCCAGATTCCCTCATGGGTTCCAGAGTTATGGCCCCTTAAAGGTCCAAAATTGGCTATTTTGGCTTTTGCAGCCATATAGATACTTTATTTATGGTTTTATTTGATACAAACTTTCAAAATATCTTCAACAACAATAAATCTTGGATTCCATGACAAATCAGATCCAATCGTAGGTTCCAGAGTTATTTTATATCTGATTACCTCCCCTGATTGTAATCAAAATGGATTTATATCAGTAAGTACTTATAGGACTTATTTGAAATTTCATTATTGTCATTAGTTGGACTGAGCCAATCAGGGTAGATAACTATGGACTGATTTTATGTCAAATTACCTCCCTTTATTTCAAATTAAAATGGGTATATCTCCGTAACTAATGAAGATACTGATCTGAAATTTCATTTATGTCAACAGATTTATTTGGCAGATCCTTCTTTTGTTCACTTACAACAATTTTTTTTTTTAATTACTTCCCTTTTACGTTACTATAAATAGCTTATTTTTAGTAACTTTTTTATTATTGGCCGTAGGGAAAAACTGAGACCACTTTTCTGTGGTACAACATGGATGGTACCTCCAAGTTTTAGGTGTATTTTGACATATCTGTACCTTGTAAGAATTTTTTTTCTTTTTGGTTAAATTTTTTCTCTTTGTTGTTCCTGTCCTTTGTGGACTTAGATATTTTTTCTGAGGACCTTCTTGTCCTCAAGTGCAATGATAACAGGTGAGCGATATAGGGCCATCATGGCCCTCTTGTTTCATATGTAGCCAGAACAGTTCTGAATCTCAGTAAAAGAATATTTCTGAAAACTGGCTGAATTTGTCTCAAAGCGTTCCATTTTAATGACAGATTCAGATAATCTGAATGTCTCTGAATTTTGGCTGATTTTTTTTTCAGATAATAGTCTGAACAGTTCTGAATCCTGGTAACAGAATATTTCTGAAAACGAGCTGAATTCGTCTGAAAGTGTTCCATTTTAAGGACAAATTCAGACATGGTTTCTGACCATATATTCAGACACTTTCATCCAAATTTAGCTTAATTTCAGATCCAGTTTCAGACCAATTCAGACATTTTTTTTTTCATGAGGGAGGACTGGCAGGACAAAACAATACTGTTGTTATGATTTCAATATATTGTTACAATACTGTACTGTAAAATCATTAATAATTTTGCATATTTTGTGGTTGTGTCAATCAACAAAATAAAATCCCCCAAAAAACAAGTGAAAGTCCCATTCATTAAACGCCCATCTCTGTGAACACCCATGGCAGGCGGGTGGTCCACGTCCAAAGCATGTCTGCTTTCTAAGCCGAACAGTTTTCATCCGATCTTCACTAAACTTGCTGACAATGTTTGTGGGCATAATATATCGGCCAAGTTTGATAACCAGCCAAATTGCCCCAGGCACTCTTGGATTATGGCCCTTGAATTGGGCCAAGTCCGCTGACGGGCGTATTTTGTGACAGTCTGGCGCTGTTATTTTATATATAATAATACTCAGATTCATTTCCCCATGAAATAGCTGTTGTGGTCAAAACCATAAATTTTCATGGTCACTAAATGCAAAGATTTTACAAGAATTAGAACTGGTTTTCTCTGTCTAATGAGTTCACTGAAAAAGTCACTAAATTTCCCCATTTGTAATGACCCTTGTCTTGTTTTCCCTGTGTAGGGGTCATTAGCCGTTGTTGAGCCAAACTGCATAAGATGTTTTAAAACAGTTGTTGGGTCATAGCTGATTATACAACGAAAAATGAAGACAAGGTGCTGATGAAATAAGATTGCTTGTAAAAAAAATCATAAAAAATAAGTCAAGCGCATGGCATTATAAAAATTGCAATAAAATTTCTTTGCTGATACTTAGGTAGTTGATCTTATTGTCTTGCTTTTAACATTGTCAAAAGTTTACATGCATTTTCCAGATTCTTAACAAAGTGTTTATATTTCAGGCCAACTCGGTGATTGATATGATTGGGTTTCCAGAATACATCTTAAACAAAACAAGACTCAATAATGAGTACAAAAATGTAAGTCTTACACTTCAGTTTGATAATTGTAATAAAGCTGAATGAAACAATATTCAAGATAAATTGGGGGTGGGATTGGCATTGGAGGTGGTGGGGGTGATAGAAAATGCATATAATGCAACATTGCTAGAACAGACTATATTGGAATATAGTGCAACATTGCTAGAACAGACTATAATGGAATATAGTGCAACATTGCTAGAACAGACTAAATAGTGCAACATTGCTAGAACAGATTATATAGTGCAACAGTGCAACGTTGCTAGAACAGACTATATAGTGCAACATTGCTAGAACAGACTATATAGTGCAACATTGCTAGAACAGACTAAATAGTGCAACATTGATAGAACAGACTATATAGTGCAACAGTGCAACATTGCTAGAACAGACTATATAGTGCAACATTGCTAGAACAGACTATATTGGAAAGACTGAAACACTTCTTGTTGTACAGAAGTTGTTGCTCTGCAGGTATTGATTTGTTAAGAAGTTTTTATAATGGGCAAAAATATCTGTTATTTGCTTCTCGAACATGGTCTTAAAAGAGGTTGTACTTTACTTTGTTGAGCAGGTATTCTTGGATCATAGCTAATGATAAGCTATGGTGATGTCTTTTTGTCCATTGTAAGTTAGTGACATTGTGGCTAGCAAGTAGGACTGAAATGCTACTAGCAAGAGTTTGATTCTTAGTTGCGCCTGGTATCTGGAGAAGTGTTCAGTTGTGGGTGATTACTGACACTTGTCATGAGCTTGGCTGGAAATAAGTTGTTCCATCCATTCCAGGTTCAAATTTCTGTAGAATACTTACGATAAAATAAGAGACCTGTATGTCTTTTGGTCTGTAAACAATAACTTTAAGTAACATCTCTGAAACTGCTGAGCCATAATTCTGGAATAAGCCTTGGCTGTTCATTACCCTGAAATGAAACGGGTCCTTGTACAACTCTGGTTGCCACGACAGTTGAAAGAATTCTTTGTATTTCAGTTGAAGATCAATGCATCAGAATATTTCCAGAACAATATTAGAAATCTTTATTTTGAGCTTCAAAAGAATGCAGCATTGTTGAGAAAATCACCAGAACCATATGTGTAAGTAACGTATCAAAAACATATGAGCCGCGCCATGAGAAAACCAACATAGTGGCTGTGCGACCAGCATGGATCCAGACCAGCCTGCGCATCCGCTCAGTCTGGTCAGCATCCATGCTGTTCGCTAACAGTTTCTCCAATTCCAATAGGCATTAAAAGCGGACAGTATTGATCCTGACCAGGCTGCGCACATGCGCAGGCTGGTCTGGATCCATGCTGGTCGCAAACCCACTATGTTGGTTTTCTCATGGCGTGGCTCAATTATAGCTGTTGTGGCCAATTAAATTTTTATGCTCTTTAAGGATCTTTCCATCTGTTTTGTCTGTTAGTTTGTCCCCCCTGTCCAAATCATGTATGCTTAAGCAATTCAAGAAACTGCAGAAGTTTTACATGAAAAAAAGATGGGTTGAATGTCAGGTCTGTGCCTCCTAATCAGTCTCATAGGCAAGGTCCCTAACACTTAACTTTGCTTACTAGTGATGTCTCTTGTTTAGAGAGCCATTGTCTTGATCCTTAAATTGGTCATTCATTGACAATGGCAGTGTTCAATGTTTAAAGACATATTCTAATATGCTTGTTAATCCCCCGCCGTGGCGGAGGGATTATAGGAATGGTCTGCGTCCATCCTTCCATCCGTCAGTAACAAAATCGTGTCCGGTCCATATCTCCTAAACCCCTTGAAGGATTTTCATGAAACTTAGGTCAAATGATCACCTCATCAAGACGATGTGCAGAACCCATGAGTCAGCCTTGTCGGTTCAAGGTCAAGGTCACAACTCAAGGTCAAAGGTTTGAGCCTGCCATTTTGTGTCCGCTCTATATCTCCTAAACCCCTTGAAGGAATTTTATAAAACTTGGGTCAAATGATCACCTCATCAAGATGATGTGCAGAGCCCATGAGTCAGCCATGCCGGCTCAAGGTCAAGGTCACAACTCGAGGTCAAAGGTTTGAGCCTTCCATTTTGTGTCCGCTCTATATCTCTTAAACCCCTTGAAGGAATTTTATAAAACTTGGGTCAAATGATCACCTCATCAAGACGATGTGCAGAACAATGAGTCAGTCATGCCGGCTCAAGGTCAAGGTCACAACTTAGGGTCAAAGGTTTGAACCTTCCATTTTGTGTCCGCTCAATATCTCCTAAACCCCTTGAAGGATTTTCATCAAACTTGGGTCAAACGATCACCTCATCAAGGCGATGTGCAGAACTTATGAGTCAGCCATGTCGGCTCAAGGTCAAGGTCACAACTGAAGGTCAAAGGTTTGAGCCTTCCATTTCGTGTCCGCTCTTTATCTCCTAAACCCCTTGAAGGAATTTTATAAAACTTGGGTCAAATGATTACCTCATCAGAACGATGTGCAGAAATTATGAGTCAACCATGCCAGCTCAAGGTCATGGTCACAACTAAGGGTCGAAGGTTTGAGCCTTCCATTTGGTGTCCACTCTGTATCTCCTTAACCCCTTGAAGGATTTTCATCAAACTTGGGTCAAATGATCACCTCATCAAGAACTCATGAATCAGCCATGTCAACTCAAGGTCAAGGTCACAACTGAAGGTCAAAGGTTTCAGCTCTGTATCTCCTAAACCCCTTGAAGGATTTTCATGAAACTTTGGTCAAATGATCACCTCATCAAGACGTTGTGCAGAATTCATGAGTCAGCCATGTCAGTTCAAGGTCAAGGTCACAGCTAAAATCAAAGGTTTTACGCTTTCACTATCCATAGCAGTGGCGGAGGATTTAGCTGTCTTTCAGACTGCCTTGTTTCTGTTAAAATACACTTGCACTACATGACGTCACGTTAATGTGCGATGACGTCAGTATTATTGTTTCGACCAAGAAAGAGCGCTACTATATTTTATCTACTGTTTTATATTAAGAGCATATTAGAATCAAAGTAATGTATAGCTAAATCGCATTTTACTTAAATTAATACACTCAAATGGGTTATACATCCCGAGAATAATTTACTCAGGCTACTCTCGTGAAATTATTCCACGGCTGTATAACCCATTTTCGTACATTAATAATGTTAAAACACGTTTTTTCTATACATTGTTTCTTAATTCTTGTTATTAGAAATAGGAGCTGTATGTTTGATGCCTTGTTCCAAAATAAAAATCTGTACTGAGGTCCTTTGTATAGATGCTTTATATCTTGGTCATAAAACTACATGTCATGTACTGCCCTACAAAACCTGGCTTTACATTCTTCAAGAGGAGTCACAGTACACAAGAAGCAATTCATACTTTAATAAATTTTACATACAAAGAAAGCAGTACCTGTCAGGAAAGAATTAATACCAGATAATAGTTACGGTATAAATGATACAGTGATCTTTGACTGATTGTAATAGAGCGGACGCAGTGGTTCAGTGGTAACACTGTCTGACTACCAAACCAGGGCTTGCGAGTTTGATATCCCACTACTCTTAACTAGAGATTATTAACATCTGGATAAAAGTCCCATAAATGGATGCTTTACATCTGGCACGCTCAAGAACCAGGGAAACTTCTGGATTTGGAGCATCCTCTGTATCTTTCACTATCATCCCACTTAAAGGACTAGCAGTCCTCTGGAGGAGACTTGGCCATATGTGTGTATGGTGGTGAATATAAATAAATCTAAATACAAACTGTCAGACTGGTTGTTGGTATGAATGGAAATAACCAGCTTAAAGGTAACTGTTTTGGCAGTTATTAGGCTCTGCTGCTATACGGTATTCTAAAACTCCAAAAAGTAATAATAGAAATGAAATACAATGAATGATTTTTGAAGCACTCTTTTCTTGTAGTATATGACTTTAATCACTTAGAGACCTGCAGACAAGTTTTGCCAGAACTGGTAAAAATATCAGAAACTCCTGTCCAGTATGCTAGAAAATCCAATCATAGACTCTAGTGGCAGGATAACTGAATAAATAGTTTATCACCTAATATTATTGTATTTGTACATGAACTGTTTTTCATTGCAGCTGGGATATGACTCCGCCTACAGTAAATGCATATTACACACCCACCAAGAACGAGATTGTGTTTCCCGCTGGAATTTTACAAGCACCATTTTACAGTCAAGACTGGCCAAAGTAAGCTTATGTTTGTTTCTGTTGGCTTTATACAAAAAAGAAAGTGTTCTTAGTAAAGATTATAGAAAATTGCATTTAACTGTGTTGGTATGAATCTCATTGGTATTGGCCGATATGATTATTTCATGAGATTTCGTTCCTCAATCAGTCACCATGTAGCAAAAGGGAACTTTTGAAAATTTACATCTTTTTAAATTCCAACATTTGTTTAACAATTCTATTACAGTTTGAGAAATTTTTTAGAGATATTTTATTTACTTACAGAAGGTGTATAAAATAAATGATATGGCATAGAACTTTTGAAATTACCCTTTAACTTATATTTAGTATGGACTATTACAATAGAGAAGGGGAGCGGTGGTCTAGTGGATAAGGTGTCGGCCGCTCAGTCCGGGGGTCATGGGTTCAAGCCCCACTGGGGTCATGACCATGACTACTCATATGACACCAGTACTGGTTTTTCCTGGAAGCGGATTCGAGAGTGGTTCCAATAAGCTTAACGCATTCATCACAATCGAGCTAAAACAAATTAGTATAAACTAACAGAGTTTGAAACTGGTGGGATTTGAACCTGCAGCTTGCAGAGTAAGAGTGAGGTTGTAATTTTTTCTCAGAGCTTCAGGGGGAAAATGCACTTAATTACAAAATGAATATGAATAAACTTGCATTTTGAAGACTAAATAAACTTTTGACTTGCAAGTTTTGATAATTTCTGGATTTGATGTTTGAATGTTATTTGATACATAGTCTTTTTGTCATAATAGACACTTTTCTGTGGAAAGCTGGTGTGCCTTGCTAATTGCCAAATGCTAAATGACACAAGTATTTAATGCTTAATGCCAATTACTAAGGCTAAATGCTTTTTACTCAGTACTAAATATGTAATAGCTAATGCCTATTGCCAAATGATAAATGCTAATTTGTAGGGGTTTTTTTTTTTTTTTTTTTTTTTCAACTTTTTGAGTTAATGATCTTTATCTCTTATACTAATGAATGTAACTTCACATTGTAATACAGACAGTGATGAGAACATGGGATTGAAACTGTTTGGACAGAGACAAGATTCATAAAACAAAGGCCAGTGACTTTTTAATGATGTATTCATTGACTGATGTATTTAGTTCTTTATTTGAATAGCAATAAGTATTTGGCATGAATTGTTTCACATTTTGCAATTAACATTTACCATTTGACAATTCCCGTTTGACAGTCATCGCTATTTGCAAATAGCATTTTGCGCTAACTATTAGGCATTGAACATTTGGCAATCAGCATGGCGCACCGGCCTTCCTTTCTTTTCTACACTCACAAAATTCTGTGTTTTCTACTAATCAATGATGATGTTAGCTAATATTTTCACTTTTCGCTAGATCTCTAAACTTTGGTGCTATGGGAGTGGTTATGGGTCATGAATTAACACATGGCTTTGATGATCAAGGTATATAGGTCATGTGACTTGCATGTGATGGTCATGTGACTGTTTGCTGTTGTCTCATGATATGATTGTAATAGATGTATAATTGGCTGTGACATTTTCATGTGTAGTTGTTTGTGACAGGCATAATAATAGTTATATCTTATTTGGCTGTTGACATGAGCTAGTAATTGTTGTAAAAGGCTCCAGTTTGCAGACTGATTGTGCTCGTAAAATTCTCCTCTCCTTACTTGAAGACTTAACAGTGCATGTTATTTAGATATTTGTTCAGTACTTAGTCTGCTTGTATCCCAAATGGTTTAGCTTGTGATACTGATTTACTCTGCATGTTGTATGTAATTGTACGATTTTAATATCAAATATTTTGCCATCAAGTACAAATCTTAAACTCGCATACTCTAAATTTCTAGCATGTTTTATTTTTAGTCTCTGTTTGGGGTTCCATGGTCGCCTGTTATGAACTGATAATTATGTCACACTAACTGTGTTTATATCTCATCAGGAGCCAAATTCATTAGGACATTGGCATCAGTTCTTGCAAATTGGTACTGAAAATCAATGATTTGGATTTCCCCTTTTTGGGGTTTATCCCTCTGTATTTACCTTTCAAAAAGCCACTGGTTACTTTGAAAAATCCCCCCAAAATCACTGGTATAACTGAAATTTTTTTCTATCTGATTTTTCATCATCATCAACATTTCACAGTTGGAATCTGATTGTTTCAGTTTTTTGTTTTGATGATTTGTAATGTGTAAAATTGATCTCGCATTTTATTAGATAGTGGCTTCTATATCTTGATTTTGTTTGCTCTATGTCATTTAACCCCTGAAAAGATTTTCAAATTACCAGATTCTCTTGCCTATATTATGAGGTTTTTCTTCTTAAAAATTTGACCTTATGTGTTGCCTCTTTTAGTAAGTGAGTCCGTTTGATTGCTGTGAAATATTTACTAGTGAAAAATTTTGCCAGTTTTGAAACAGTTACTGTAAAAGAACCCATCGTATAGAAAGATCATCTAATAGGTGGATTAATACAATAGTCATTTGCCACAGATGTTAACCATATTGAGTAGAATGCAATTTTAGATCATGTCAGATCAGGGCCACACTGTGAGATCAAAGGTCAACTAGGAATAAAGATCTTACTCTACATCTTTTTGCCCCTAATAAGACAGTTAACAGAGTGCAACATTCAGTCATGTTGGTTGATGGTGTGTGTGTTCGGGTTAAATGTCTTTTTCAACAATTTTTCACTCATATAAACAACGGTGTCTACTTGTAGCTGTGAGCACAATGCCATACTTTATAGTGCTACCTCACTGGAATATCACACCGTAGACACTTGACATGATATCCCACCCAGTCACATTATACTGACCTCGGGCTGACCAGTCCTAGCACTACCCTCTTAATGCTAAGCGCCAAGCGAGGAAGCTACTAGTACCATTTTTTACGTCTTTGGTGTGACGTGGCCAGGGATCGAACCCACAACCTTCCACACTCGAAGCAGGTGCTCTACCACTAGGCTACTGAAGCGGTGTTGGTTGATGGTCAAGGACTTTTTAGTCAGTAATATTTTCACAATTCTGTATGATTTTTATGTCCCCGAAGGGAGGCATATTAGTTTTCAACTGTCCGCCTGTTCGTTCGTTCATCACAACGTTAACTTTTTGCATGAAGGCACTTTACTCGCGAACCACTGCACCCAGGACCTCCAGACTTCACATGCTGATAGTACTTATTGAGTACACGACCCCTACTGACTTTGGGGTCGCCAGGTCAAAGGTCAAGGTGCTGCGGGGGCATTTGTCACCATTAGTGACAGCTCTTGTTTCAGTCTACCATCACATCTTTTTGTACTGAGTATTGTTATGTCTTTTCAACCTTCCTATGTATGAAATAGAAAAAGTGGAAACTCCACAGGTTGCTCAACACAACAAAAATGAAAATGTTGCAGGCTCGAATTGATTGAAGCCTTTTTTGGAGACAGACACATTTTTAAAGTGATTTCTAGTTTTAAAAAGCTATTTGCATTTGAAGGTTTCATTTAGAAGATTGATGCAGCCACAGAATTAAAAATATACTCTCCATTTTGAATGTTAATGGTATAGAAGCCTTAGCAAGGATAAAGACCCATGTCTGAAAATTTTTAACAATCTTTAAGTATGTTACAGTGCAACTTCGACAGAGCAAACACCGATAAGAAAACTAAAATATGTCTGTTATGCAGAGGTAATTGTTCTGAAGAGGTACTGTGATTTCATTTAATTTCATGGGCATGAAATATTTTGTGGTTTTGACTAAAGCAACTGCATTTTGTATTTGGTAGGAATATGAATTCTTGGATAGCCACATTTTTAAGTAACTTAAGTAAGAGACTTTTATTTGAAGGGATAAAAAAAATTTTGGATTGACCAAACCACAAAATTTATGAAACTTTTTTTTTTTCCCCCATATTAATGGAAAGTTAAACTGATTGGAATGAAGTTACCTGGTTTTGTAATATGTTTGCTCTCTGGAAGTGTCTTTAATAGAGGTAATACTGTAATTTTTCTCAACAGGACGGGAGTATGACAAGTACGGTAACCTCCGTCCGTGGTGGAACAATGCTTCTGTTGAAAGATTTGAGGAGAGGACAAAGTGTATGGCAGACCAGTACGCTAACTACAAACTTAATGGAGAAAATGTAAGTGGGTGTTTATTGCTCATAATAGTTATGAAACAGTCATCAGTGTGCTAGACAGAGCAGAAAATATCAAATATTTGTTATGTTTCCTTTTCATCTCAGTTGTACAAAAGTGCATGCTTTTATTTTAACTTGCAAGTTGTGTATTTATCTTTTATGTGAAACATGGTATAACGTTGAAGAAATGAGTGATTGGCATTGCCTGATCAAAGACCTGGATACAATGTTGCTCATTTATGATGATCACTTCAAGGCAAACAGGCTGAACTTTAATATTTGTTTGAGAAAATGAAGTGAAAGCAGTCACTCTCTGCAGCTTTAGAAATGACAAACCTTCATCAGTTTGGGTCATGAATGACAAGCCTTCAAAGCCATTCTTGTTTATTCTAACACGACCAGCAAATAACCTACATACATGTAGAGCAAAATCTATCTCGGGTTATTCTGCAATAAACCACTCGCGTGTAATGACATCATCCGATCCAGGTGCGTAGCACAGTCGTAAAAAGTAGTTACCATTTTTTCTAACACTGCTGATACTAGTATGTCGTGTTAGAATCGAAATAATAAGTTCCCAAGTGTGATTTATCGTAGAATAACCCGAGTTTTGAGTTCCTATGCGACTCAGTGTAGACCTTCGTGATATATTCTTACGCATAAGAACTCAAAACTCGGGTTATTCTACGATAAACCACGTTTGGGAACTTATTATTTCTTAATTGAGCTACAAGCCTCGAAATCATTGTTGTTCAATAACCATTAGCTTTCAACCATTGATGTTTATTAACCACAAAACTTCCAAATCATTGTTGTTTATTAGTAACAAGTCAACAGAATCTTCATATGGAAATGCCTTACAGCCATTATGATGGAGTTATAAAACCTTTAGCCTGCTAACAGCAAGTGACTCTGCCTTTGTGACCAATTCAATATCAATCACTTCTTTGTTAAGGATGATTTTAAATATTTCCCTGTACCATATTAAGCTGTTTTATTGGCAATGTAGAGGCATAAAATGATTTCAGGTTCTTATTTGTTTCATTTACCAAGTAAAACATTTTGAAGCTGTGTTTGGTTTAGCAACTGTTGTAAGTACACTCAGTTCCAAAAGAAAGTGTGCACTTAGTTTTCTGTTCTTTTTTCTCCGTTATTTTCATGAAAACTTATAATGTTTGGTACCAAAATTTAAATCAGTTCGTAAACAAATTGGTGTGCATTTTAGATTTTGAGTTATACCTGAGAGTTAGTGTATGAAGAAATGAAACAAAAACGTTGGGGAATTTTTTGAAATATTTAAACTTAAAAAGTGAACACTTTTTTTGGAACTGAGTATACTATATCTGAGATATTTTGTCCAGAAATTGATCATAACAGTTATTTCACAGGCACTGACAGAGTAGCATCTGACAACAGTCCTTAAGTCATCTCCACTACTCTTGGGAAGTAGTTTTCATTGTGTCAGAAATACCTATGGAATAACTATATACTGTAAATGCAGTTTTAATCTTCAGCCTACTGGCAGCAAGTGGTTCTGCCTATGCAACCAGTGCAGACCAAGATCAGCCTGTACATCTGTGCAGGCTGATCATGGTCTGCACTGTTCGCTATTCAGTCAGTAAATTTCAGTGAACACCCTTTTGAATAATAAGTGGTATTGCTAAAATTGAATGATGGACTAGTCCATTTTGAAAATTTAGCAGGGTAAAGTTTAAGTAAATTTCTGTATCATTTACAGGTGAGAGGTAAACAGACACTTGGTGAGAATATAGCAGACAATGGTGGATTGAAAGCTGCTTATCATGTATGTAGTAACTGTTCTTATTTTAGAATGTTTCAGACATTACTTTCTTGAAAGATAAAGCAAAACTATTTCTGCAAGCATCGATTGATAAAGCTTAAGTATTTCTTGAGTGCAGACATTTAGTAGAAAACTGTAATGGTACCTTACTCAACCAGCCACCTTTTGAATAAGTCTGTGTTAGTACAAGAGCATTGACAAGAACCTGGGTACTTACTGGAAGGGTGTCATCTTGGTAATGGGGGATTCCTGGATACAAAGTAAGTACCTGGATCCAGATAAATACAACCACGATGTGTATGTCAAAATTTCATGATTTTATTTTCATGTATTCAAGCAATGAAATAATGTCAGATCTGTCAGTGCTTCCACAGCCTTTGTGATGAAACTCACATGAACTGAGGGACATTTTGTCATGTCTTTGTTTTGGTGAAATTATTCTGTGGCATGCAGTCTAAATTACACTGGGATGTGATGACTGGGTACATCAGAGCAAAATTTCTAGCCATTGTTGTCCTGACTAGTACAGAAGTACTAAGAACTCCTGGCAGCTTAACTGACTTTCATTTCATAATTGACATTCTGTTAAAATTGGCTCTTGAAACTGTCCTACAAATAATTTTGAAGTTTAATGCTAAACTCAAAAATATTTAGTATTACAGAAGCTTAAATATAATTGATTTGTCATTCTTTGTTTTACAACAGGCGTATGAAGACTGGTTGTTAAAACATGATGCAGAATTACCTCTTCCAGGTGTAAATCTCACTCACAGACAACTTTTCTTCCTTAGTTTTTCACATGTAAGTACTTATTAGCTCGACTTTTCGAGGAAAATGTGGAGCTATTGGACTCTCCCTGGCATCGGTGTCGCCGTTGGTTAAAGTTTTTGATAAAGTCAAGTATCTCTGTTACTATCAAAGCTATTGACTTGAAACTTAAAATAGTTATTTACTATCTAAGTCTACACCAGGAGAAACAATCTCCATAACTCTGATTTGAATTTTGACAATTATGTCCCTTTTTAACTTAGAATTTTTGGTTAAAGTTTTTTTGTAAAGTAAAATATCTCTGTTACTATCAAAGCTATTGACTTGAAACTTAAAATACTTATTTGCTATCAAAGTCTACACCATGATAAACAATCTCCATAACTCTGTTTTGAAATTTGACAGATATATGCCCCTTTTTATCTTAGAAATTGTGGTTAAAGTTTTTGATAAAGTCAAATATCTCTGTTACTATCAAAGCTTTTGACTTGAAACTTAAAATGCTTCTTTACCATCAAAGTCTACACCAGGAGATTTGTTTCTTTTGGGTGTAACGCCGTTTTTCAACAGTATTTCAGTCATGTAACGGTGGGCAGTTAACCTGACCAGTGTTCCTGGATTCTGTACCAGTACAAACCTGTTCTCCGCAAGTAACTGCCATCTTCCGCACATGAATCAGAGGTGGAGGACT